>NC_036856.1:9726487-9820042 GCF_002910315.2 Salvelinus sp. IW2-2015 | reverse complement strand
CACACACACACACACACACACACACACACAGATCTTATAGAGACTAATATACAGAGTAGATCTGGCTCTGGTGATAGCATAGTAGACTGAGAGGAATTCCTGGAGCAGCTTTGGGATAGGCTACCAACAGTCCTCATCTTGAGCAACAGCTTGTGATTATGTTGTCGGTGCGTCAGTAAATTGCCTACTGACGGCTATCCCGGGCTATAATTATGCACATCAATTTGCATGTTATTTCAGATTGCACACCGTCATTGATTTAGCTGGATTTTTATCAATTCAAATAGATTTAAAGGAATATTTCACTCAAATTTCAAAATATCATTGGTTTCCTTACTCTGTAAACAGTCTACAGCCTTAGGTGCTATCTAGAACCTAAAACTGTTTTCCGACTGTCCCCATAGGAGAACCCTTTGAATAACCCTTTTTGGTTCCAGAGTGGGTTCTATATGGAACCCCAAAATGGTTCTACTTGGAACCAAAAAGGGTTCTCCTATAGGGACAGCCTAAGAACCCTTTTGGAACCCCTTTTTCAAGATATGACAGAAATCCATGCTTTGGTTTTGTTTAGCTGACCACATTTTTTTATGGTAACCTTTTTAGCATCTGTGACACAAATCCAATGAATGTCAATGGTACCTACTGTATATTAGTGCTTCATGTCCAAATCACCCTAAAGCGTCTAAAAATGTATTGTGTAGGCTAACTCAATTAAGTTACTATAGATGATTTGGACATGAAGTGTAAATAATTCTAATATAGGTAACTTACCATTGACTTGCATTGGTTCGTGCCACAAATGAAAAAAAGCTAGCATTTAAAACAGTGGCCACATAAACAGACTGCTTACAGGGCAAGGAAAGCCAAACGTAATTTGTAATTTGGATGAACTATCCCTTTAARTTAGGAGGTAAATTAATCTTACACTCTCAACACAACTTTTCTCTTCCAACACCTTCTCGAAGGGTCGATTTATTACCTTGATCAACACCGTCACCATTACCCTCGCACCGTTGTCTGGCAAATGCCAGATGGGCTGGTCCATTTTTAGCACCGTGGGCCTGTCTAAATTGTTGTTATTTTTTTGCGCAAAATTGTAATTATATGGCTAATATTGGTGGCCTTGATATAAAAAATCGACCGGTGTGGGGGCCTCGAAGGGAAAAATGCGCTGGTGTGATAGAAATGCCTGGGCCGATTTCTGGTCCAAGTCCGTCCCTGGTGGTGACCGCGGTTCCCAACCGCGCTGTTGCTCCTCAGTTCTTCACTGGTGCGCTTTGGACTACACACTTGACGCGCGCCTTTTCAGAAACGGATTGCCTATGTTGAGTTTGCCTTCATTGACATGTTGTGTTTGTACCAGTTAGCGACGATGTGCTGAAGCCACTGATAAACGATAGCTACTTGACAGTTCATTTTAGGTCCTGCCGCACGATGATAGAGAAACTGTTCGCAAAATCACCAGTGTCGCACCGTGACAAGTGAAGTGCAAGCAGCAGTCAACGGAGGTCCCTCTTGGCAGGAGTCGTAGAAGGATGAAGTCGAGGAGAGACAAGCTGAAAATCCCCTCCCTTACTTTGGAGTAAGTTTGCATGCTTTTATATAGTGTATAACTTATGCACATTGATCTACATGATCATTCATTCATGTTGTCGGGGGAACCATGGGAAATCACTTATATTTTATTAAGGTAAGTAAATGTAGCCTAAGTGCACCTTTGGGTATAATGTTCAATTATTCATGTATGTGGGGCCTACTGTAGCCTATGTTTGACTATATATAATCAATTAGTGTCTTAGATGTTATAATAGTCTACAATCCCTATAGACTACTGTACTCTGATGCACTCAAATCATGCTTATTTTTCTGTGAGTATTTGAAGTGATAGATATGGTACARTCTTGGAATAAAAGGTGCTATCTAGAACCTTTAAAGGGTCCTTCAGTTGTCACCATAGGAGAACCCCTTGAAGAACCCTTGTTGGTTCCAGGTGGAACCCTTTTGTTTCCAAGTAGAACCGTTTTGGGTTCTACGTGGAACCAAAAATGGTTCTACCTGGATCCAAAAAGGGTTTTTATCTGGAACCAAAAATGGTTCTCCCATGCGAACAGCCGAAGAATCCTTTTTTTCCTGATTGTTTACAGCGATTGAAGCCCTAATAGTAGCTAGCCTACAGTATGTGCTTGATAAGAAAAGACAACAGGCTACAGTGGTGTGCCAATGTATTTCTCAACTCTACCAGTTGCAACCAGTTTCTGGCACGCAGTATGGAACACGCAGTGTGGAACCTACAGACACCTAGTGTGTTTCCCAATGAGACACACTCAGCTTGTAGGCTGCAGGAGTTTTGAACACGCATTGCTTGAGTGAATATCGTGGTGTAGAACTCAGAACGTTAATTTATTTTTCTGTCTCTTTGTCTATTGAGATTTGACCAATGACTTAAGCTAGTTCTGCAAGATGAGCTACTATAGCCAGCCTACTTGGCATATTTATGTTGGTGAATTTATGGATGTTGGTATATACTGTACTTTGTTGAAATTGAACCAATTATCAGATCATAAACTGAATGTGAATTTGAGGGATGCTTCTCACTTTGTTGGTGGGTGGGGGGATAGGAATTTGTCTACATTCAATCCAGAAATACATTAGACTAGATGTTTTTCAAAGTTACCTCCGCACACAGATTATATGCCTTTTTCAGAATTATTGTCAAGATGTCACATAGCTTTGATTCAGGCCAGTGTCAAACACGTGTTTCACATATCACTCACTCCCTACACAAATGTCTGTCATTTTGGAAATATGCACCCATTTTCCAAACGCTTTACTGTGATTCTTGCCTCCTTCAAAGGATTAGCATTGCTGCAGTTCTCTTCTTTCCACCCACTCTCCATTCTGAGCCAATGTAGCCAGGGGCTGCCTGTTTGCCTGCCTGCTGCCCACTAGACGCTGATCCATAAAGCGTAGGAGCTTTTTCTCCAAAATCTGACTCTCCCATGGATCACAGGCTCAGCGTAGGGTATTGACCCCCCAGTTTTGTGGGTGCAGCACGACGAGCAACATGAGCGCACTGCAGAGACCCTTTTCTAAGCAACCACTGTGTTCACAGAACGCTTCACACAAAGTTTTTTTTATCACAAAATGAAAGCAAAACATGGGAGCTCTCAGGTTTGACCGTGTGTTGCAGCAAATGCAGCTCCCCCAAACGTCTACCTCTACTGGATATAAACATAACACCTCACGCACTAATTAAGTAGGTGGAGAGCTGCAATCTAACGATTAACAATGAGGTGACGCACAATGTGGAACAATCTAATTCAGAGCGTTGTAGATGGGTTGGAGGGGTGAGAAAAAAATATTTTGAAATGATGAGGCGTGACTGTGAGTGATAGGTAATTATGAGTTAGCACAGTGCAGTGTCTTTGTGCAGAGGCTTGTTTTCCAACCATCTCTTTATTACTATGACAACAGGCTCATCTCGCTGCTGCAGAAGCCAGTGCTATGTTCTGCACTGGATCTGAAGAGCCCTCTGCTGCAGCAGCACTAAAACCATATCAACATTGTGCATTTGTGATAGCAAAGCACAGATCTGTACATGAAAATCAATAAAGCCAGCCTTCCAGCAGGGTCAGCAACTTCGGACGGCCAGCCTGCTACGGTATTATAGCTGAACGGTCATATTTTGACATGTGAGCAAGATGGCAGATGTTTTGGGGTGTGTTTCTATAGTAAGTCTTCCTATAGAATATGGCTGTGACGGTCATGGAATTTCGAGGACGCTTATTGTTTATTTTGTAATATATATTTTTAAGTGTTCTCCTCCGCTCCTGACTGCATGTGCTTCCATATAAATAGATGATATGTATATGTGTGCTGCTGCTGCAGGGAGGGGGGGTCAGCCGAGGTAGCCAAAGACTTGTCTGCTAGAACACCTTGCTTGTTTCAGCAAGGAGCAAGAAAGTTTCACCACGTTGTTAAGAATCCATGTTATCGCAGAAACAGACTCAAACGCACGGATACCCAGCCTTGCCGTCTTCAGTCAGCTGTTCGTTCCACAAAACAAACAAAAACAGTTATGACAGTTATTTTCTTTTTGTGACGGTCTTCACCCATAACTGTCGATTACACGGTTATAAGGTAATTGTGACAGCCCTACCATAGAATACAGAGGACAGCATGAGCTTATTGTATGTTTAAAACACAAGAACAGAACTTCTCAGGCTCCATCTCAGTGTGCTTCATTCTATATCTAGAGGACTCCTGATATCTCCAGGAGTGATAAGTATAATTTCTGTCTTCATCAGTTGTCTTTTTGCTAGCTAGGGCCATTTACTTTAAGTGRTGTCTGTGTTCCCTATGTGTGAACTGCTGACTGSTATTAACTTGCAGATGATTGTTGACACATCAACCAGGATTAAGGTTTATGGAAATTTGTGACTGTTGCTGTCTTCATAATCAGTGGCTCTATTGGAGGGGGAGAGGTTTCTCCTCTCCTAGACAATCACTACCAGGAGGTGAGGACAGGGCAAGGGGATACCTACCGTAGTCAGTTGCACAACTGAATGCATTCAACTGAAATGTGTCTTCCACAATTAACCCAACCCCTCTGAATCAGAGAAGTGCATGGGGGCTGCCTTAATCGACGTCCACCTCATCTGCGTCCTGGGAGCAGTTGTTTTTGGGGGTTAACTGCCTCGCTTAAGGGTAGAACGGCACATTTTTTCACCTTGCCGGCTCAGGSATTTGAACCAGCAAACTTCCAATTACTGGCTCAAAGCTCTTAACCGCTAGACTATGTGCTCTTCACCTCTGCAAGGGAATTAGTGTTAGTAATTCAGTCTCCCCTGTTTTCTCAGTGGCAGCTGTCAGTGGCAAAACTAAGACCGTCGCCGAAACAAAGACAGTTCTGCTGAGTTATTTGAGGTAGGAAATAAAAGAAGAAGGTTCCACACCACTCCCTCACTTGAGTATCTTTCCTAGTTATTTTCTTTGCTATTTTGTAGCTTTAGCAACTATGTGTGTGTTTTCTATACCTGTTTGCTCCTTTCCCTGTAGGCTTTACAGACACTCCCCACCCTTGGTTGCAACCCTTCTAATTTAMRGTAACCCGCTCACACAACCCATGTGGAATTCCTGGTCTCTTGCAGCGTTTGAAACTGACAATCTGCGGTCAAGAACGCCGAGTTCGTCTCAGCCTATGCTTGAAAAAAAAATAGGATACCCATTAGCCAACGCCAATGGCGACAGCTTGTCTTACTGGGGTCCGACACATGCTGCCCTTCAGTCCTTTGACTTTTTGGCCCTGATGTAGACATGGGTCACCCCAGAGAACACTGTTACTCCAGCTGCTCTCACTTCATCTGATTACGTTTTTCTGTCATAGGCCGAGAGCATGTGGTTGTCGTGGTGGTGACACAGGGCTACTCATTTCTCCAAAGTGGACATTTTCTCTTGTCTCCCTCTCTCACCTGTCCATCTCCTCATTTGAATCCCATGCCGTCACTGTCACTTATCCACTCAGGCTTAACATTGTTGCCATCTATTTCCCACTAGATGCCCTTAGAGAGTTCCTCAATGAGCTTGAAACCTTGATAAGCTAATTTCCTGATGATGGCTCACCGCTCTTTGTACTTGGCGACTTCAACTTCCTGATGCCGGCTTTTGATTAATTTCTTTCCAACTCTTTCTTTCCCCTCCTTGCCRCTTTTGACCTTCCCCAGTCCCCTCCCTCTCACAAGGCAGGCAATATGCTTGACCTCATCTTGACCTCATCTGTTCGCCTATTAATCTCACTTCAACCTCCCTCCAGGTCTCTGATCACTACTTTGTTTCCTTTTCTGTCTCCCTCTCTTCCAACCCTAGCCACTCAGCCTCTATCCAGATGGTCATGAGCCGTCGCAATCTTCGCTCTCTCTCTCCCACTACTCTGTCCTCTTCTATCCTATCATCTCTCCCTTCTGCTAAATCCTTCTCCCTCCTGTCTCCTGATTCTATCTCTTCGACTCTACTCTTCTCCCTTTCTGCATCCTATGATTTGCACTCTCTCTTTTTCTCCTGTACGGCTCGGCCCTCCCCTCCTGCTCCATGGCTGAGTCACTCATTGCTAGCTTGCAGAACAGGGCTGCAGGCAGCTGAGCAAAAATTGTGAAAAATTWAACTTCCGGAGGACCTATCATCCTTTCATTCCCTCCTCTCTTCCTTCTCTTCATCTGTATCTGCTGCTAAAGTTACTTMATATCACTCTAAATTTCAAGCTTCTTCCTTTAACCCTAGGAAACTCTTTTCCACCTTCTCCTCCCTCCTTGGAACTGCCAATCTGCGGTCAAGAACACAGAGTTCATCTCAGCCTATGCTTTTTTATTTATTAGGCTCCCCATTGTCTCCTTAGTCCCCCACCCCCTTCCCCTCCCTCCTCCCTCCTCCCTCTCTGCGGACAACTTTGACCTTCTCCCATTCCTCACTTCCTTCATCAACTCATCCCTGACCATTGGCTGTGTCCCCTCTGACATAGAAAACTACAGACCGGTATCCATTCTTGCTTTTATTTCCAAAACACTTCAGCCTGCTGTCTCTGACCAATTCTCTCACTATCTGTCTCAGAAAGATCTTCTTGACCCTAACCTGTCACGCTTCAAGACGGGTCACTCAACCGAGCCTGCTCTTCTCTGTGTCATGGAGGCTCTCTCTGCCAAAGCTGACTCTCTCCTCTGTTCTCATCCTCCTAGATCTATCCACTGCCTTCGACACAGTGAACCATCAGATCCTCCTCTCCACCCTCTCAGCGCTGGGGTCTCAGGCTTGGCACACTCTTGGATTGCATCCTAACTGGCAGGCCGCTCCTACCAGGTCACATGGAGAGGATCTGTGTCTGCACCATGTACTTTCACTACTGGTGTCCCCCAGGGCTCAGTTCTAGGCCCTCTCCTCTTCTCTTTATACACCAGTCACTTTGCTCTGTCATATCCTCATATGGTCTCCTTTTAATATATATATATATTTTACCTTTATTTAACTAGGCAAGTCAGTTAAGAACAAATTCTTTTTTTCAACACCGGCCTAGGAACAGTGGGTTAACTGCCTTGTTCAGGGGCAGAACGGCAGATTTGTACCTTGTCAGCTCAGGAATTTGATCTTGCAATCTTTCGGTTACTAGTCCAACGTTCTAACCACTAGGCTACCTGCTGCCCTTCTATCATTGCTATGCAGATGACACTCAACTACTTTTCTCCTTCCCCCTTCTGGCACCCAGGTGACGACACGCATCTCTGCGTGCCTGGCAGATATCTCAGCTTGGATGTCGGCCCACCACTTCAAGCTCAACCTCTACAAGACGGAGCTGCTCTTCCTCCCGGGAAAGGCCTACCTGCTCCAAGACCTCTCCATTACGGTTGACAACTCCACAGTGTCCCCCTCCCAGAGTGCAAAGAACCTGGTGTGACCCTGGACACCCTGTTGTTCTCTGCAAACATCAAAGCAATGACTCGCTCCTGCAGGTTCATGCTCTACAACATCCGTAGTGTARGACCCTATCTCACACAGGAAGCGCCGCAGGTCCTAATCCAGGCAGTTGTCATCTCCCGTCTGGATTTCTGCAACTTGCTGTTGGTTGAGATCCCCGCTTGTGCCATCAAACCCCTGAAACTTATTCAGAATGCCTGGTGTTCAACCTTCCCAAGTTTTCCCATGTTGCCCTGCTTCTCCACACACTCCACCGGCTTCCAGTCAAAGTTTTGATTTACTACAAAATGATACTTGCTTACGGAGCAGCAAGAGGAAGAACGGCCCCTTCTTACCTTTCAGCTATGCCCAAATCATACACCCCAACCCAAGCACTCCGTTCTGCCACATCTGGTCTTTTGTCCCACAGCKCCCCCCCCCCCCCRRKCCCCCRCCRCATGCCCKKACCTAACACCCCCCCCACATAAAAAGGCTTTTGTGAACTAACACTCCCAATGTAGTCTTTTCCCCCTTACTAGCTCTGACTTTGCTGATAGCTAATTTATTGAGGAAAAATGTATTTACTATGACTGTGATATGTGGTTGTCCCAACTAGCTATCTTAAGATGAATGCACTAACTGTAAGTCGCTCTGGATAAGAACGTCTGCTATATGACTAAAATGTCAAATGTAAATATAAGGCTATGTACCGGTATGTATATATCTGACACGCTATATATTTCGATTCTCAGATGGTGTCTACATTGGGACATTAGGCTAGACCTATCAGACAACCAGTGTTATAGAGCTAGACTTGGATAATAACCTTTTAATGGGGAAACCAGGCCAAAGTAATCAATGGTCTAAAAGATCTGTTCATTTAACTTCTGCTTTGACTGAAAACAGCAAGACCATTGTGCTGTTGTTGCTGTTAGAAATACTAAGGTTCCTAAGACAGACCCACGCTTTATTCGTAAGAGAAATCTGAAGAGTTTTAATGAGCAGGCTTTCTTTCATGATTTGTTTTATTTTGACTGGAGCAAGATTGAGCTTATTCCTGATGTGGAAACTGCCTGTAAATTCTTTCATGATGTTTTTTTCCCCAAATAGTAAACAAACATGCCCCATTCCGCAGGTTCAGAGTTAAAGGGAGGGATAATCCATGGTTTTCTTCTGAGCTGTCTTGTATTTTTCACAAACGTAATCTAGCCTGGGCTAAAGCAAGGAAATCATGTTCTAATGCTGATTGGCTTCTTTTTAGACAGTTACGAAACAAGTGTTATTTTCTTCTCAGGAAGGCCAAGTCTGAATATTTTATGTCTGTTACCACTGATAACCTGAATGACCGTAGAAAGTTTTGGAAGGCTATTAAGTCTATGCCTGGTAACAGTAATGTTAATGAATGACTGTCATGTGTATTGAAGGACTTTGTTGCTGCATATGACAAAACTGAAATGCTGAATTGTTTCAATGAGCACTTTGTATCATCTGGTAGGCTGTTTGATTCAGTGTCTTCTGTCTCTGTACAACCCTGTGTGGATGAACCAGCAAGAGCTGGRKAAAKMRWWAYKMTTTMYCCATTCTCAGTGCAGGAGGTACATAAAGCCCTGAAATCCTTCTTGATCCCTGCTTTTTAAATCTGGCAGCTGATTTCATAGCTGAACCACTTACATATCTGTTCAATCTAACCCTGGATGGTAATACAATTCCAAAGATCTGGAAATCAGCATTTGTCCTACCACTTTTTAAAGGAGGAGATCCAACTCTTTTAAATAATTATAGGCCAATCTCAAAGCTGTCACCCCTGGTGAAAATACTTGAAACCCTTGTGAGTGAACGGCTAAAATAGTTTTTATATACTAACTCAATTTTATCAATATACCAATCGGGCTTCAGGAAGAAGCATAGCACAATTACAGCAGCCATGAAGGTTTTAAATGATTTCACTGAAGCCCTTGACAAAAACAGCACTACGTCTCACTTTTTATTGATCTCTCTAAGGCTTTTGATACAGTTGATCATGCTATACTGAGGCAGAGATTGTCGAGTGTAGGTCTTTCGGAGCATGCAGTTGCATAGTTTGCTAACTATCTGTCTGATAGAACTCAGTGCACTCAATTTGATGGGCTCATGTCTGTTAAATTGTCTGTCTATAATGGTGTGCCCCCGGGCTCTGTACTTGGTCCCCTCTTATTCACTATTTATATAAATAATTTAGACAAAAATGTGCTAAATGCGCAATTTCACTTTTATGCTGGTGATACTGTTATTTATTGTTGTGCCTTGTCTCTCACAAAAGCTTTCCAGAACTTGCAAACTGCTTGTTATACTGTTCAACATACCTTGTGTCAATTGAAGCTTATCCTCAATACTGACAAAATTAAACTAATGGTGTTTTCTAATGCAAGAAATATATCTCTGAACCTTTTACCTATTACTACCTGTCAGGGCAATGAGATTGAGACTCATATAAATATCTTGGAATTTTAATTGATGGCGGCTTCTCTTTTAAATTGCATATTCAACAACTTACAAAAACATTGAAGTTGGCATTTTATTTTAGGAATAAGGCCTGTTTTTCTTTTGAAGCCAGAAACAGGCTAGTATCAGCTACATTTATGCCTTTYCTAGACTATGGGGATATTTTATATATGAATGCTTCCGCTCAGTGTTTGAGATCAATTGACACCCTTTACCATGGCGCATTGAGATTTATTTTTAAACTGCAAAACCCTTACGCACCACTGCACTTTARATACCAGGGTTGGCTGGTCTTCTCTAGTCACTCGTAGGGTCAGTCACTGGTATACTTTTATTTACAAAGCCATTTTGGGTTCACTACCATTTTATTTGGGGAATTTTTATTGTTCCGAAATGTGGTGGGTACTCTCTTCGTTCGCAGGACTTTATCCTGCTAACTGTTCCAAATGTCCGAACTGAATTTGGTTAAAGGGCTTTTATGTACTCTGCGCCATCAGCTTGGAACGCCTTACAAAATACTTTTAAACTGGAAGAACTTGTCCCGATTGGTGTTTTTAAATAACTGATGAATGATCTTGAGACTGATTCCCTGACCTGTCAATATTTTTAATTTGCTTTTATGATTTTTTTATACTCTTGTGAATTCTATGGTTTTTACTAGATTACTTGTAGTTTTTCATGTTGTCTGTCTGTAATTGTGCAATAACTTGGTGCTGCCTTTCTTGGCCAGGACGCTCTTGAAAAAGAGATTTCAAATRTCAATTGAGCCTTTCCGGTTAAATAAACGTTAAATATTTTTTTTTAAATGAAAGCAAGTGAGCAAAAAATCATGCTGTGACATGCCCTGGACATCGATTTGGTGTCTTGTACAGAACACTGAAATGACTATCCGATGACAGACTATTATCCATACAATCTGGAAGAAGTATCCCAAAACACAGCTGGGAAGTAAGTTGGTGTCATTTGCAAACAGTTGCCGAGTGTCTATCACAGACCTATAATGTCAGCCAATGAAAGTGAGACCTTGGGGTGCATCTCAGCCATTACCCAGGCACTGGTAGGCAACAGCGACCGTGCTGAGTCAGCACACTGATCCATGTGACCGTGTCTTGCCTTACAGTTTGTCACCCACTTGCCAGAGCCCAACTCTACTGAGCCCATGCAGTCCATGCAGCCCCTGCAGCCCCTTACAAACCCTACATCCCTGGAGGTAAGAAAGACAGCCCACATACAGCACACAGCCACACACAGCCACACAAGGGCATCAGGCCCACTTTATAGAACAGACAGGTGGCTTGAGAACAGCTCCTGTGAGGAATTATGAAGATAGCTTTGAAGCAGACGTTGCATTTACGGACAGTGTTTTTGCTAATTTAATTTCACTGACGAAAGCACATTTTTCAACGCAGTAACATTGCCTAATTTGTTGAACYATAAATGTTAAAACTCTGAATCATATTGTTTAGATAAAATGTTGCAACGTGCAAAAGCAGCTGCTAGAAATTGTCTTAACTATTGGAAGTCATTCGGAGGAAATGTTCCCTGGCTTATGGTGGTTGCCTGGCAACCCCCAATGGTACACTGCAGAGGAAAGGAAAACGATATGGCAAACCGAAGCAGCATACAGCATGCTATGTAGAGCACTAGGTTATTGTAATACATATAGTGAGAAATCATCTGTATCCTGATAATTTGGCAAAACTACCAAGAATATTGTTCAGTTCTGATCACAGAGGAACTGTAATATACCAGTAATAGTTTTTGAAATGACATTTGGTTGAACTTCATTATAGTTTGATAAAATAATATTTTTGACCACCAAGATTTTTCTCTACACCAGTGGTTCCTAAACTTTTTAAWGTCCCGAACCCCTTCAAACGTTCAACCTCCAGCTGCGTACTCCCTCTAGCACCAGGGTCAGCGCACTCTCAAATGTTGTTTTTTGCCATCATTGTAAGCCCGCCACACACACACTATACAATACATTTATTAAACATAAGAATGAGTGTGAGTTTTTGTCACAACCCAGCTCGTGGGAAGTGACAAAGAGCTCTTATAGGACCAGGGCACAAATAATAATATAATAATAATCAATAATTTTGCTCTTTATTTAACCATCTTACATATAAAACCTTATTTGTTCATCGAAAATTGTGAATAACTCACCACATGTTAATGAGAAGGGTGTACTTGAAAGGATGCACATAACTCTGCAATGTTGGGTTGTATTGGAGAGAGTTTGTCTTTTTCCACATACAGTCTGTGCCTGTATTTAGTTTTCATGCTAGTGAAGGCCGAGAATCCACTCTCACATAGGTACGTGGTTGCAAAGGGCATCAGTGTCTTAGCAGCGCGATTTGCCAAGACAGGATATTCTGAACGCAGCCCAATCCAGAAATCTGMCAGTGGCTTCTGATTAAATTCAATTTTCACAGAACCGCTTGTTGCAATTTTGATGAGGCTCTCTTGTTCAGATATCGGTAAGTGGACTGGATGCAGAGCATGAAAGAGATAACGAATCCAGTTGTTTGTGTCATCCGTTTTGGGAAAGTACCTGCGTAATTGTGCACCCAACTCACTCAGGTGCTTAGCTATATCACATTTGACATTGTCCGTAAGCTTGAGTTCATTTGCGCACAAAAAATCATACAATGATGGAAAGACCTGTGTGTTGTCCTTGTTACTGCAGACAGAGAAGAGCTCCAACTTCTTAATCATAGCCTCAATTTTGTCCCGCACATTGAATATATATTTGCGGAGTGTCCCTGTAATCCTAGATTCAGATCATTCAGGCGAGAAAAAACCTCACCCAGATAGGCCAGTTGTGTGAGAAACTCGTTATCATGCAAGTGGTCAGACAAGTGAAAATTATGGTCAGTTAAAAAAAACTTTAAACTCGTCTCTCAATTTAAAAAAACTGTGTCAATACTTTGCCCATTGATAACCAGCGCACTTCTGTATGTTGTAAAAGTATTACATAGTCGCTGCCCATATCATTGCATAGTGCAGAAAATACACAAGAGTTCATGGGCCTTGCTTTACTGGAGTGTCCAAAACGTKTTTCAAGCTGTCAGGCATTCKCTTGGCAGCAAYAGCCTCTCGGTGGATGCTGCAGTGTACCCAAGTGGCGTCGGGAGCATCTGCTTGCACGCGCGTTACCACTCCACTATYTCTCCCTGTCATGTTTTTGCACCATCAGTACAGATACCAACACATCTTGACCACCAAAGTCCATTTGATGTCACAAAGCTGTCCATTACTTTAAAAAGATCCTCTCTTGTTGTCCMGGTTTCCAGTGGTTTGCAGAAGAGGATGTCTTCCTTAATTGACCCCCCATAAACGTAACGGACATATACCAGGAGCTGTGCCAGGCCCGRCACGTCTGTTGACTCATCCAGCTGTAACGCATAGAATTCACTGGCTTGTATACGAAGCAGTAATTGTTTCAAAACATCTCCTGCCATGTCACTGATGTGTCGTGAAACAGTGTTGTTTGATGAATGCATTATCTGTACAGTTTTTTGGTCTTTTCCCCCAGCATTGTCCCAGTCACGTTGTCAATAAAGCTGCCAGTTGAGGACTTGAGGACTTCTGTTTCTCAAACTAGACACACTAATGTACTTGTCCTCTTAATCAGTTGTGCACTGGGGCCTCCCACTCCTCTTTCTATTCTGGTTAGAGCCAGTTAGCACTGTTCTGTGAAGGGAGTAGTACACCGCYTTGTAAGAGATCTTCAGTTTCTTGACAATTTCTCGTTCAAAAGTGTATATACAGTTGAAGTCGGAAGTTTACATAAACTTAGGTTGGAGTCATTAAAACTAGTTTTTCAACCACTCCACACATTTCTTGTTAACAAACTATAGTTTTGTCAAGTCGTTTAGGACATCTACTTTGTGCATGACACAAGTCATTTTTCCAACAATTGTTTACAGACAGATTATTTCACTTATAACTCACTGTATCACAATTCCAGTGGGTCAGAAGTTTACATACACAAAGTTGACTGTGCATTTAAACAGATTGGAAGATTCCAGAAAATGATGTCATAGCTGTTAGAAGCTTCTGATAGGCTAATTGACATAATTTGAGTCAGTTGGAGTGTACCTGTGATGTCTTCAAGGCCTACCTTCAAACTCAGCTGCCTCTTTGCTCCGACATCATGGGAAAATCAAAAGAAATCAGCCAAGACCTCAGAAAATTAATATAGACCTCCACAAGTCTGGTCATCCTCGGGAGCAATTTCCAAAAGCCTGAAGGTACCATTCATCTGTATAAACAATAGTACGCAAGTATAAAACCATGGACCACGCCAGCCAACATACCTGTCACGCCCTGGCCATATAGAGTCTTTTATTCTCTATTTTGGTTAGGCCAGGATGTGACTAGGGTGGGCAATCTAGTTTCTTTTAGTTCTGTGTTTCTGTTTCTATGTTTTGGCCGGTAGGTTCTCTATCAGGACAGATGTCTATCGTTGTCTCTGATTGGGAATCATACTTAGGCAGCCTGTTTTTCCACCTTAGTTATGGGTAGTTGTCTGTGTTAGTGGCCTGTATAGCCCTAGTCAGCTTCACGTTCGTTTTGTTGTTTCTGTTTTTTGTTGGCAACATTCATAAATAAAAAGAAATTACACTTACCACGCTGCACCTTGTCCGGTCATTTCCACCCTGACGACGAATGTGACAATACCGCCTCAGCAGGAGAACGCGTTCTGTCTCTCTAGAGAATGAAGTTACTTTGGTGGCGAAAAAGTTCAAATCAATCCCAGAACAACAGCAAAGACCTTGTGAAGATGCTGGAGGAAACAGGTACAAAGTATCTATATCCACAGTAAAACGAGTCCTATATGGACATAACCTGAAAGGCCGCTCAGCAAGAAGAAGCCACTGCTCCAAAACCGCCATAAAAAACCGACCTATGGTTGCAACTGCACATGGGACAGAGATTTACTTTTTGGAGAAATGTCCTCGGTCTGATGAAACAAAAATAGAAACTGTTGGCCATATGACCATCGTTATGTTTGAGGAAAAAGGGGGGGCTTGCAACAGAAAGAACACAATCCCAACCGTGAAGCAGCATCATTTGTGGGGGTGCTGCGCTGCAGGAGGACTGCTGCACTTCACAAAATAGATGCATCATGAGGATGAAAAATTATGTGGATATATTGAAGCAACATCTCAAGACATCAGTCAGAAGTTAAAGCTTGTCGCAAATGAGTCTTCCAAATGGACCATGACCCAAGCATACTTCCAAAGTTGTGGCAAAATGCCTAAGACAACAAATCAAGGTATTGGAGTGTCATCACCAAACCCTGAAAGTCAAACCTATAGAAAATGTGTGGGCAGAACTGAAAAAGCGTGTGCGAGCAAGGAGGCCTACAAACCTGACTCAGTTACACCAGCTCTGTCAGGAGGAATGGGCCAAAATTCACACAACTTATTGTGGGAAGCTTGTGGAAGGCTACCACCGAAACATTTGATCCAAGTTAAACAATTTAAAGGCAATGCTACCAAATACTAATTGAGTGTATGTAAACTTCTGAACCACTGGGAATGTGATGAAAGAAATAAAAGCTGAAATAAATTATTCTCTCTACTATTATTCTGACATTTCACATTCTTAAAATAAAGTGGTGATCCTAACTGACCTAGACAGGGAATTTTTACTATGATTAAATGTCAGGAATTGTGAAAAACTGAGTTTAAATGTATTTGGCTAAGGTGTATGTAAACTCCCAACTTCAACTCTATATGTGCACTGCATTTGAAAAAACGACTCCATGTGCCGATGTAAAAGTGGATTTGGGAGTACTCAGTAGGGTCTGTAGAATCTATATATGGTGTCATTTCATGGGGCACTGAGTAATATGGAGTGTTGCAGGCCTTTTACTTCACCCATTACATTGGCCACAATGCAATTCACTGTATATGCATTACACATTAGCTTATAGAAAAAAAACAAAAAAACTGTTCTATGTGCTGATGTGAACTGGGGTTTGGAGTACTCAGTTGGGTCTGTAGAATCTATATATGGTGTTATTTCATGTTATTTCAATACCCAGCAGCACTATGCACACTCAACTCTCAAAAAAAAAAAACTTAAGACCAACTTTTTAGTTCAAATGAAAATGTTATTTATTCATTACTTTATTTGGGCTACATTTCACTAGAACAACAGAATTTGCTAAATGATTAGTGAGTGTCTGATAAGCGCTTTGAGTTATAGCCCTAACTAGTCCTGGAATCTTCTTTGGAGATTTTTGGTATTTGGCAACAACAACAAAAATTGTTCTGGTAATTTTCACATAGAAACCTCATCGGGAGGATTGATGTTTGACATGCTTTTTACATCATTATCACAAATCATTTTTAGAGAACACATGCCTCCAGAATACATGCCTCCAGAATAATTTTTTCACTAAAGCCAATATATAGTTCATATATATTTGCATTATGACCTATGGAATGGTTGAAGTAAAATGCCAGCAACACTCCGTATTATTCAGTGCCCCATGAAATTACACCATATACTGTATATACTGAACAAAAATATAAACGCAACATGCAACAATTTCAAAGATTTTACTGAGTTACAGTTCATATATGGAAATCAGTCAATTGAAATACATTCTGTAGGCCCTAATCTATGGATTTCACATGACTGGGAATACAGATATGCATCTGTTGGGGTGTGGATCAGAAAACCAGTCAGTATCTGGTGTGACCACCATTTGCCTTATGCAGTGCGACACATCTCCTTCACATAGAGTTGATCAGGCTGTTGATTGTGGCCTGTGGAATGTTGTCCCACTCCTCTTCAATGGCTGTGCAAAGTTGCTGGATATTGGCGGGAACTGGAACACGCTGTCARAGACGTTGATCCAGAGTATCCCAAACGTGCTCAATGGGTGATAAGTCTGGTGGGTATGCAGGCCACGGACAAATTGGGAAATTTTCAGCTTCCAGGAATTATGTACAGATCCTTGCGACATGGGCTGTGCATTATCATGCTGAAACATTAGGTGATGGCGGCGGATGAATGGTACGACAATGGGCCTCAGGAACTCTTCACGGTATTGCTGAGCATTCAAATTGCCATCGATAAAATGCAATTGTGTTCATTGTTCGCAGCTTATGCCTGCCCATACCATAACCACCCCGCCACCATGGGGCACTCTGTTCACAACGTTGACATCCGCAAACCGCTCGGCCAAACGACATCATACACGAAGTCTGCGCTTGTGAAGCCATTTGGACGTACTGCCAAATTCTCTAAAATGACATTGGAGGCGGATTATGGTAGAGAAATTAACATTTAATTATCTGACAACAGCTCTGGTGGACATTCCTGCAGTCAGCATGCCAATTACACGCTCCCTCAAAACTTGAGACATCTGTGGCATTGTGTTGTGTGACAGAACTTCATATTATAGTGGCCTTTTATTGTCCCCAGCACAAGGTGCACCTGTGTAATGTCCATGCTGTTTAATCAGCTTCTTCATATGCCACACCTGTCAGGTGGATGGATTATCTTGGAAAATGAGAAATGCTCACTAACAGGGAGGGATGTAAACAAATGTGTGCACAACATTTTAGAAAATTATCTTTTTGTGCATTTTCTGGGATCTTTTATTTCAGCTCATGAAACATGGGACCAACACTTTACATGTTGCGTTTCTATTTTTTTTCAATGTAGATTCTACAGACCCTACTGAGTGCTCCCAACACCACTTTTACATAGGCACCAAAATAATGTTTTTCACTTAAGCCCAATGTTGTCAAAATATCCGGTCTGAGCATTGTATTTTTCAATAGTGGTCTCAAGTTTTACATATTTAAAACAATTCCCATAAATTCCTTCTTGCATTTGCTTATAAGCACAATAAAAATCGACATTAACCTTGCAATGTTTTGAAATGCCGGCTTTTATTTTAAAGGTTTCCTTTATTAACGCAGGAAGTGACGTCATCATTTGTGCTGAACAGAATACTAGTGAAAAGTCTACTGTGTCTATGGTAGTAGGCTATATCAGTCAACGATGGAGTTTTGGCAGCAGAGAGAGTAGCCCATGTCCACCGGGAACACTATCCAGGCAGAAGATATAGGCCTAGGTGCTTGGTTATGAGGCAAAATAAAGCGAAGGTGGCGCTGAAAGCTGMCTTCTTCAGTCATGAAGAAGTTGAATGATAGCCACGCTGACTAGCTAGTCCAGGGAACACAACATACTGCCACGGCGATGGAGGGTCTACCCGTGGTTTTGTGGGTTCCATTCTCGGGTCCTGTATCTACCATCTAGAAGGAGATTCAATAATTATTTATTTTGGATCGGAATGTGTGTTATTTTTCGTTCTAAACAACATTCACCATCATGTCGGATCCAAGTTACTGGACCGCAGTGCCAACCCACAACAAGTCTCATTTTGTAACAGGATCAATGCTAAAACGATCAAAAAGGTAGGAACGGTTCTGGTTTATGTAGTTATGTAACAAAGCCCAACGGCAGACAATTATGGTCCTTTTAATGTGTTTTGTATTCTTTTTTTTTAAAGGATATTTTCTTGTGTTGGCCTTGCTGATGTTCTCAGACAAGTCTCTGAAATAACCCGTCTATGGTCCAGATGGACACATGCTTGACCTCAACTTGCATTGTGTCAATTTCATATATTCAGAAACAATGTAACTAGATAAAAACATGTTTACCATTACTTTGTAAGTGATAACATAGCCGATGTTGACGCTCGTTCATTGGCTCCCATTTGGTTTCGATATTGAGACCACGCGCGGTCTTATCCCCATTGTTTTAGTTTCAGAGCGTGCAGTTAAATGTGGTCAGTGCTTAGAACATGTGCTGATTGTGATTTATGTATCGTTGGCWACACTATAGTTATGGAAAGGCAAAACATATAGGCGTACAGGTTATTCGTGTTTAAGTCTGTAATACTGTTATAACAAAAAGGGAACAAAATAGTTATATATTCAATAATGAATTACCTAAGTACAGTCATTGTTAGATTCAAAACAATGATACTATGCAGAATAAATAGGCATATTCCTGTTTCACGTAGAATTTAGGTTTGCTCACTGCTGTGCAAAACATCCTAGATCTGGATGACCAATGGCAGTCACTTACAATAATTTGATGGGTGCTTATATTTGATATTTGTCCTGTTTCATACACGTACCTATGTGTAATAATACGCATGTGCGAATTGGAAATGCTTTTTGCATATCGCGAGACACCCCTTGGAGAGTCGGGTCACGGCCAGGGTCTGCCATTATCAACGGTGATCCTGAAACAGTTATAGAGTTAACGTTAGTGCCTTGCCCAACGTTCTGACTGCTAGGCTACGTGCCGCGCTAATGCCGCCTCTTCTCCTTATAGGTCACTCTAAGTAATGCTCGTCTCTCCTTTATTGACCCTTATTGTGGCCATTCTGCTCAAATCGATGAGATGATTTACTTGACTCCTCCTCACAGTCTTTATAATAAACTGTCTGACTCTCTGTCTGTGAGTATGCCTCCTGGTAGATTTTTAGTGGATGTTTTGTTCTACAAGTGTTTCATCTCATATTTTGTTGCTTCACAGTTATTAACAATAGCCGTTTGCAATTGTGTTGATTTTGGGTATATTGAAGTTTTGAGAGAAAGTTTTGCAGTTTAAAAGTTAGTTTCCTGCAATTCTATGCATTCCGTCGTAAATAATGCTGTGTTCTTTTGCTCAAACAAAATGAAGACTGCTAAATTCCATTGTTTTTGGAAATTTCAATTCTGACGGTCTAGCTTTTAGTTCTCAAAGATTATAAAATAATCTGTGTCCATTGTCTTTTCTACATACTTTGTATATTGTTTTAGTTGTTTAAGTTTAGACAACGTTTGTTTATTACACTGTTTGGACTTAGGCAACCCCAAAAAAACGCTTAGGTGGCCCGCCCAAGGATTTCAATGGCAGACAAATCCCTGAAAACAAGCTTGTTTTCGATTCCCCCCCCCCCCCCCCTGGCTTAGATTGGTATATTTGCTGTGCTTAGAGACATTTTTATGACATCACTTGAACTATTCCTATTACTATTTGAAAGCGGAACTAACTCATGTTTTGAAGCACTGCCAGATGGATGACTGAAGTGTTTTGTATCTGGTGACTGACATCTCTGTTCCTGTTTATGTTCCACAGTTGCCGGAGCAGCAACAGGAAGAGTCTTGGCCTGGGGACACCTTCGCCCACTCTGTCACGCCCTCTCTCCCCACTCTCCGTCCACACCGGTAAGAACCATCARAGGAACAGAAGTTTGTCTCCAATGTATGAAGCCTGTTTTACACTATGTAGACTTATTCCTACACGTTGACACGTTTGAACGTTTTAGAGTTGGCTGTCCTACTACAACATAGCAAGTGCAAGTATCAATATTTTGGACTTCTCTCGCTATCACTGGGACCTCAAAGCATTTTTAGAGATATGCTGTGCTGATTGTAGAAAATAAAGGAGGAGAAATACATCTTATTGGGCAGAAAATTTAAAAAAAATGGTCTCTTCGGTAAAGGGGTGGGTTTTTGTGTTTCCCTTTAGCATTTGAATCAATGGGAGTGTATACAGTGCCTTCAGAAAGTWTTCACACCCCTTGACTTTTTCCACATTTTGTTGTGTTACAGCCTGAATTTAAAATGGATTAGATTGAGATTGTGTGTCACTGGCCTACACACAATGCCTCATAATGTCAAAGTGGAATTATGTTTTCAGAAATGTTGACAAATGTAATAAAAAATCTAAAGCTGAAATGTCTTGAGTCAATAAGTATTGAACCCCTTTGTTATGGCAGGCCTAAATTAAATTCAGGAGTAAAACTTTTCTTAACAAGTCACATAATAAGCTGCATGGACTCACTCTGTGTGCAGTAATAGTGTTTAACATGATTTTCTGTACCCCACATGCAATAATCTGTAAGGTCCTTAAGTCGCGCAGTGAATTTCGAACACAGATTCAACTACAAAGACCAGGGTTTTCCAATTCCTATTGGGGAAAAAAGCAGACATTGAATATCCCTATGGGCATGGTGAAGTTTTTAATTACACTTTTGCTGCTGTATCAGTACACCCAGTTACTACAAAGATACACTGGCTGTGTTAGGAGAAAACTGAGAATGGATCAACAACATCGTATTTACTCCATGGTACTAACCTAAATGACAGAGTGAAAATAAGGAAGCCTGTACAGAATAAAACATGCATCCTGTTTGCAATAAGTCACTAAAGTAAAACTGAAAAAAATGCGGCAAAAAAATGCACTTTGAGTCCTGAATACAAAGTGTTATGTTTGGGGCAAATCCAACACCACACATCACTGAGTACGACTCGTAATATTTTCAAGCATGGGGGTGGCTGCATCATGTTATGTGTATGCCTGTCATCGGCAAGGACTAGGGAGATTTTTAGGATAAAAGAAACGGAATAGAGCTAAGCACTGGAAAAATCCTAGAGGAAAACCTGGTTCAGTCTGCTTTCCAACAGAAACTGGGAGATAAATTCACCTTTCAGCAGGACAATAACCTAAAACACATGGGCAAATATACACTGGAGTTGCTTACCATTATGCCATTGAATGTTCCTGAGTGGCCTAGTTACAGTTTTGACTTAAATCGGCTTGACAATCTATGGCGAGACTTGAAAATGCCTGTCTAGCAATGGTCAACAAACAGAGCTTGAAGAATTTGAAAAATAATAATGTGCAAATATTGCACTATTCAGGTGTGGTCTTGGAGACTTACCTAGGAAGACTCACAGCTGTAATCACTGCCAAAGGTTCCTGTAACATGTATTGACTCGGGGGGGTGAATATTTATGTAAATGAGAGATTTCTGTATTTCATTTCTAAGAACATGTTTTCACTTTGTCATTATGGTGTATTGTGTGTACTGTAGATGGGTGAGAGAAAATATATGTAATAACTTTTGAATTCAGGCTGTAACACAACAAAATGTGGAATAAGTCAAGGGGTATGAGTACTTTCTGAAGGCACTGTATCACTTCTGGTTGTCAAGCAGGTGCACCCTATGAATAGAGTTCTGTACGAGGGCCCTACATGCCAGAGATGTGCAGACATTCTCTTTCAAGTTCTATCATGTCGAGACTTATCTGATTAGGGGGCACAATTTAAGCATTCATTATGTTTACAGTTTAATTAATTGGTAGCAAAATGCTCCCATGTTAATGAACTCTTGTGTCTCGAGTACACAAAGGTCCAGGCACTGTCAAAGACAAACAAAATGACACTTTAAAACGGCGCATAGCCTCCTCTCCATTAATGCCCTTTGATGGTAACTGCTGCTATGTTTGGCACCATAAACCAGACCTCTTTGAGATATTATTCAGTCTAGCTACTTACAGTACCTGAGACTTGCCTCCATACAGTTTGCTTCGTCCTTATTCAAAATATTAACAGGGTTTCAATCGCTATAATTACCTATTCTTACTATCCGAGCTTAATTCATTGTAATGATGATAATCATCCCTTGTTTCTTTTCAGCTGCAAGCAGTCCCATAGACAGCCCCCGAAATGTGTCCACCAGTGCCTCCCTCAACTTCCCATTTGCTCGCAGGTATGTGGTATGGTTGAATGGCAGAAACCCTTTTACCGGGAATTACCGGCCAAAGCCACTCCCTTTTCCTGGAATAAATTTATGTTAGAAACCAGTAAATTATAATGATTTATTTATATGACTAGCATGGCGTGAAATTGAACTGTTAAGTTATATGCTTCTCTTGTAAAGATGATACTTTTTTTCATTGCAGCTGCAGAGTTTTAAAACAGCCTATCACTGGAATATTGTTGCTTTAAATCAGTGCATGCGCGACCACTCTCTCGCAGTCTTTCTCTCTCACCATCAACTTCATTCATATTGCATCCAAAATAGATCATCCTGTTCTAGATTGAAATCAATCAATCAAATGTATTTATGAAGCCCTTTTTACACCAGCCGATGTCACAAAGTGCTATACAGAAGTCCAGCCTAAAACCCCAAACAGCAAGCAATGCAGATGTAGAAGCACAGTGGCTAGGAAAAACTCCTTAGAAAGGCAGGAACCTAGGAAGAAACCTAGAGAGGAACCAGACTCTGAAGGGTGACCATTCCTCTTCTGGCTATGCCGGGTGGAGATTATAACAGTAAATGGCCAAGATGTTCAAACGTTCATAGGTGACCAGCAGGGTCAAATAATAATAATCACAGTGGTTGTAGAGGGTGCAACAGGTCAGCACCTCAGGAGTAAATGTCAGTTGGCTTTTCATAGCCGATCATTCAGAGGTCGAGACAGCAGGTGCGGTAGAGAGAGTCGAAAACAGCAGGTCTGGGACAAGGTTGCACGTCCGGTGAAGAGAGAGAATTAGAGGGAGTATACTTAAATTCACACAGGACACCGGATAAAACAGCAGAAATACTCCAAATATAATAGACTGACCCAAGCCCCCCGACACATAAACTATTGCAGTATAAATACTGGAGGCTGAGACAGGACGGGTCGGGAGACACTGTGGCCCCGGACAGGGCCAACCAGGCAGGATATAAACCCACCCACTTTGCCAAAGCACAGCCCCCACAACATTAGAGGGATATCGTCAAACCACCAACTTACTACCCTGAGAGAAGGCCAAGTATAGCCCATGAAGATCTCCCCCACAGCACAAACCCGAGGGGGGCACCAAACCAGKCAGGAATATCACATCAGTGACTCAACCCACTCAAGTGACGCACCCCTCCTAGGGATGGCATGGAAGAGCACCAGTAAGCCAAGTGACTCAGCCCCGTAATAGGGTTAGAGGCAGAGAACCTCAGTGCAGAGAGGGGAATCGGCCAGGCGGAGACAGCAAGGGCGGTTCGTCGCTCCAGTGCCTTTTCGTTGACATTCACACTCCTGGGCCAGACTACACTCAATCATAGGACCTATTGAAGAGATGAGTCTTCAATAAAGACTTAAAGGTTGAGACCAAGTTTGCGTCTCTCACATGGATAGGCAGACCGTTCCATAAAAATGGAGCTACATAGGAGAAAGCCCTGCCTCCAGCTGTTTGCTTAGAAATTCTATGGACAATAAGGAGGCCTGCATCTTGTGACCGTAGCGTACGTGTAGGTATGTACGGCAGGACCAAATCTGAAAGATAGGTAGGAGCAAGCCCATGTAATGCTTTGTAGGTTAGCAGTAAAACCTTGAAATCAGCCCTAGCCTTAACAGGAAGCCAGTGTAGAGAGGCTAGCACTAGATTAATATGATCAAATTCTTTGGTTATAGTCAAGATTCTAGCAGCCGTGTTTAGCACTAACTGAAGTTTATTTTGTGCTTTATCCGGGTAGCCGGAAAGTAGAGAATTGCAGTCTAATCTAGAAGTGACAAATGCATGGATGAATTTTTCTGCATAATTTTTGGACAGAAAGTTTCATATTTTTGCAATGTTACTTAGATGGAAAAAAGCTGTCCTTGAAATAGTCTTGATATGTTCGTCGAAAGAGAGATCAGGGTCCAGAGTAACGCCGAGGTCCTTCACAGTTTTAATTGTGGTACAACATCAAGATTAATTGTCAGATCCAACAGAAGATCTCTTTGTTTCTTGGGACCTAGAATTAGCATCTCTGTTTTGTTCGAGTTTAAAAGTAAAACATTTGCCGCCATCCACTTCCCTATGTCTGAAACACAGGCTTCCAATTTTGGGGCTTCACCATGTTTCATCGAAATGTACAGCTGTGTATCGTCAGCATAGCAATGAAAGTTAACATTATGTTTCCGAATGACATCACCAAGAGATAACATATATAGTGAAAGGCAATAGTGGTCCTAAAACAGAACCTTGAGGAACAACGAAACTTACAGTTGATTTGTCAGAGGACAAACCATCCACAGAGACAAACTGATATCTTTCCGACAGATAAGATATAAACCAGACCAGAACTTGTCCATGTAGACCAATTTGGGATTCCAATCTCTCCAAAAGAATGTGGTGATCGATGGTATCAAAAGCAGCACTAAGGTCTAGGAGCACGTGGACAGATGCAGAGGCTTGGTCTGATGCCATTAAAAGGTAATTTACCACCTTCACGAGTGCAGTCTCAGTGCTATGATGGGGTCTAAAACCAGACTGAAGCGTTTCGTATACATTGTTTGTCTTCAGGAATGCAGTGAGTTGCTGCGCAACAGCTTTTCCATTTTTTTTTAAGAGGAATGGGAGATTTGATATAGCCCCATAGTTTTTATATTTTCTGGGTCAAGGTTTGACTTTATCAAGAGAGGCTTTATTACTGCCACTTTTAGTGAGTTTGGTACACATCCGGTGGATAGGGAGCCGTTTATTATGTTCTACATAGGAGGGCCAAGCACAGGAAGCAGCTCTATGTAGCCCTATACAGTGTATATATTTGTCCTAGCCTACCTCTTTCAGGTAATACATTCAATGCAGTATTAGCCTTATATTTAGCTAGTTAATGGTTTATGCATAATAAGCTTCTGACTTTTAGCCTCCATTTCTTGCGCAATACGCATGCACCTGTGCTTTGCTGGCCTCTCCTTAAAAAACACTCCTTAGCTCTTGGAGGCCCATGCAGGAAAATCTCGACTAGAATAGCTTGCTGGGCATTCTTTTTTCTTTTTTTGGGGGGCATTTCTTATACCAATTGTCACGCCCTGACCTTAGAGAGCCTTTTTATTTCTCTATTTGGTTAGGTCGGGGTGTGATTTGGGTGGGCATTCTAGTTTTTCTATTTCTTTGTTGGCCGGGTATGGTTCCCAATCAGAGGCAGCTGTCTATCGTTGTCTCTGATTGGGGATCATACTTAGGCAGCCTTTTTTCCACCTTTAGTTTGTGGGATCTTGTTTTTGTGTGGCTGCCTGTGAGCAGCCCAGAACTTTACGTTTCGTTTGTATTTGTTGGTTTTTTCGGTGTTCATTTTTAATAAAGTAAGATGTACGCTTACCATGCTGCACCTTGGTCCAATCCATCTCTAAACGAACGTGACACCAATAGACTATTCGAAGAGGGGCGCAAGCTCTTTTTTTTGCTGAACGTTAAATAAGGCAGCCAACAGAACTCATGGGTAGTTTGAAAGAAGAGCGTACACGCGACGGCGGTAGGCTATTGCAGTCATTTATTCAGACCCATAACCATTCAATCTTCGTGAAGGGAGGTGAAAGCCGTCTGCGTCTAATTCTAGTCCTATATTATTCAAGCATGTCATTAGAATGATGAAGATAAGGACAATAAAACTGTTGAAAGTGAGGAAAGACAGTAGAGAGAGAAAGAGGAGGTAGGCCAATAACATTAGGGGAAATATGAAAGGTATATATTCGTCAGCCTACTGATTATACAAATATGCCCTATTATATTTCAAAATTGTAATCAAATTCTCTAGCATATACTTTCTGGTGCACCAGAATCGCATGTTCTTTCAGCTTTATCATTGTTTGAACGATGTGCGTAATTCCAGTCCATATAATACAATACAGTACAGTAATACAGTTCACACTTAAAAAGATTAGCCTGCTGGAGCTAGTTACATTTATTTACCCAAGAGAGCATATAGCTAGCTACGTCTATGGGCTTTTATGTTTTTCTGTCGTGAGTAATGTGCAATGTATTGGATAACTGCACAATCATTTGGGCTTTTTTGGGCTTGGGCTCATTAAATGTCGTCAATGTAGGGCTCATAAAATGTATTTAATATATGGCTCATCAGGCTCCGGTAGCATCAGGTTTGAATTTTCATGCTGATCAAATCCAGACATACAGTGCATTTGGAAAGTATTCAGACCCCTTGACCTTTTCCACAATGTGTCACAGCCTTATTCTAAAATTGATTGAATTGTTTTTTCCCCCTCTTCAATCTACACACATTACCCAATAATGACAAAGCAAAAACAGGTTTTTAGAAATGTTTGCTAATTTATTAAAACATTTACTGAAATATCACATTTTCATAATTATTCAGACCCTTTACTCAGTACTTTGTTGAAGCACCTTTGGCAGCGATTACAGCCTCGAGTCTTCTTGGGTATGACGCTACAAGTTTGGCACACCTGTATTTGGGGAGTTTCTCCCATTCTTCTCTGGAGATCCTCTCAATTTTGGTTTCATCTGACCAGAGAATCTTGTTTCTCATYGTCTGAGAGTCTTTACGTGACGTTTGACAAACTGCAAGCGGGCTGTCATGTGCCTTTTACCGAGGAGTGGCTTCCGTCTAGCCACTCTACCATAAAGGCCTGATTGGTGGAGTGCTGCAGAGATGGTTGTCCTTTTGGAAGGTTCTCCCATCTCCACAGAGGAACTCTAGAGCTCTGTCAGAGTGGCCATCGGGTTCCTGGTCACCTCCCGGACCAAGGCCCTTCTCCCCCGATTGCTCAGTTTGGCTGGGCGAACAGCTCAAGAAAGAGTTTTGGTGGTTCCAAACTTCTTCCATTTAAGAATGATGGAGGCCACTGTGTTCTTGGAACTTCAATGCTGTAGACATTTTTTGGTACCCTTCTCCAGATCTGTGCCTGGACACAATCCTGTCTCAGAGCTCTACCGACAATTCCTTCTACCTCATGGCTTGGTTTTTGCTCTGTCATGCCCTGTCAACTGTGGGACCTTATATAGACAGGTGTGTGCCCTTCCATATTATGTCCAATCAATTCAATTTACCAGGTGGACTCCAATGATGTTGGAGAAACAGCTCAAGGATGATCAATGGAAACAGGATGCACCTGAGCTCAATTTCGAGTCTCATAGCAAAGGGTCTGAATACTTATGTAAATAAAAACC
This sequence comes from Salvelinus sp. IW2-2015, assembly GCF_002910315.2. Classification (NCBI taxonomy): domain Eukaryota; kingdom Metazoa; phylum Chordata; class Actinopteri; order Salmoniformes; family Salmonidae; genus Salvelinus; species Salvelinus sp. IW2-2015. The sequence goes on along the minus strand of NC_036856.1, from coordinate 9,792,352 downwards.
TGTTTTCGCTTTGTCATTATGGGGTGTTGTGTGTAGATTGCTGAGGACATTTTTTTATTTAATCCATTTTAGAATAAGGCTGTAATGTTACAAAATGTGTAAGAAGTCAAGGGGTCTGAAGGCACTGTATATGCTTTTGAAAGACACCGGGAAAATATTCAACCCTAGTATGTGGACCTGGTTATACTTAAGCTCTCTGGATGTTTATTTGTGTGTGTTCGTCCGAATTCTAAGGGCCATTTTCCTCCTCTATCTACGGCCCTTTTTTTATGCCAAAAAACTCCCCAGTCTTTAACGATTACAAGCATACCCATAACATGATGCAGCCACCACTATACTTGTAAATATGGAGAATGGTACAAACGAGATGCATGTTTTGGAATATTTTTTATTCTGTACAGGCTTCCTTCTTTTCCCTCTGTCAATTAGGTTAGCATTGTGGAGTAACTACAATGTTGTTGATCCATCCTCAGTTTTCTCCTATCACAGCCATTAGAGTCCCTTCCTCTCTGGCAACTGAGTTAGGAAGGAAGCCTATATCTTTGTAGTTACTAGGTGTATTGTTACACCATCCAAAGTGTAATTAATAACTTCACAATGCTCATTCAATGTATTTTTGTTTTGTTTTTTTGTTTTACCCATCTACCAATAGGTGCCCTTCTTTGCGAGGCATTGGAAAAACTTCCTGGTCTTTGTGGTTGAATCTGTGTTTAAAATTCACTGCTCGACTGAGGGTCCTTACAGATAATTGTATGTGTGGGGTACAGAGATGGCACAGTCATTCAAAAATCACGTTAAACACTTATTATTGCACACAGAGTGAATCCATGCAACTTATTATGTGACTTGTTTACCACATTTTTGCTCCTGAACTTATTTAGGCTTTCCATAACAAAGGGGTTTAATAGTTATTGACTCAAGACATTTCAGCCTTTCATTTTTAAATCATTTGTAAAAATGTCTCAAAACAAAGTACCACATTGACATTATGGGTTATTGTGTGTAGGCCAGTGACACAAAATCTAAATGTAATCCATTTTAAGTTCAGGCTGTAACACAACAACATGTGTAAAAAGTCCAGGGGTGTGAATACTTTCTCAATGCACTGTAAATAAAGCAGAGAGCTGGAGGCTATGGTTGGATGGTTGGTTGAGTCAGTGGAGATCACATCCTTCCTGCTAGGTTAGCTTCTTCCTTACTCAGATGAGGGGTGTGTGTGTGTGTGTGTGTGTGTGTGTGTGTGTGTGTGTGTGTGTGTGTGTGTGTGTGTGTGTGTGTGTGTGTGTGTGTGTGGTGTGTGTGTTGTGTGTGTGAAAAGATATTTCAATATAAAGTAGGTTTTTTGTATTTATAAAATATGTTTATTTGAGCGGTGACAATGTACAACAAAAACTTTAGTCTCAGTATACGTGAGAAAATATGTGTTGCAGTCCCCGGGCAGGTGAACATAAAAACAAGAGAACTTCATATACGAACAGATACCCGCAAACATCAGACATTTTTTTAAATATCCAGACATGTTTCCACACAGAAATCAAGACATTGCAGAAACCAATGTGTGGTTTTATACTAAATCAGTCTTATTCCAATGTTTTCTCATGAAGAAGATGTACCCAATGTTGGAAGACTGTCGACAACTGTTGCCATCAGGAAACTGTTTTCGTGCTGGAAAAGTCAGAACGTTCAACTAGGAGCTGCTGAATCCTTTAAGCTGGAACAATTTGTTTTTAGTGGGCTTTCATTTTGATCCGCTTTAAAACCACATTTGGCCAGCAGTGTGTTCGCAGTTACTCAACATCCCTTTATTCACAACCCTGGCTTTGATTCCTGATGGCAACTCATTATTGGTTATGCAACATGTAGAGAAATGTGCATAACCAATTTTTCTTAAACCCAGATTTGATAGGAGAATATATGGTTTTACACAATGTCTCTGGAAATTTGATATGGGCTGAAAAAGAACTGCACTGAAATGATAAGACCCTTTATAATTTTAGCCCCCTGATCATTTCCGTTGCCCGTATCCCTGGTTTTTAGAAAGAGCAAATAAGTGCTACAGTATTCTTTTTGCTCTTTGAATTCATGTTGAACCTGTACTCCCCATGCTAGACAAATGAAGTCTGACACATTAGCCAATTGTGTCAGACTTCATTCGTCAAATGAAATGTCACWGGTCAGTGGCCCACTATCGCAGTCATGTTCAATCTAAGCATGAGACTGTAGAAAGATGCAAACTTAACTTGTAACAGTTTAAAATGTTCCCCCGTAATCTCTCTTGCTTCTCCTGCTGTCGTGACCTCAGCCACATGGCTCGTACTGACAGGTAGATCTTTCTCTTATTCTATTGTCCTTCATGCCTTTCTTCTTTCTCGCCTCTATATTTGGTTACCACTTTTTCTGAAAAGATCACATCCCCTTGTCCTTCATCAGCCCAGATACAGTCAGGTCCGTAATTATTTACACCCTCGATAAAGAACAGCAAAAAATACCTTGTGTAAAATAAGTAATATAAACACTGAGCTATATTGTAGCTATTATTGTAGCTATGTTGAGCTATTAAGGTCAATGGTGCCGTTCACTGGCCACAGTGAAAGCAAAATAGCCATAACATCATAGATAAACTGCATTGCCACTTGGATTGGAACCGGTGCTATGGTCATATGACATGAAAATAGAGCTCTTTGGCCACACACACACAAGTGGTGGGTTTGGCGTTGGAAAAACAGAATCATATGCAGGAAGTGTTTTTTTGTTTAAAATCAATTTTAGATTACTTTGATAAAGTTGGCTAGAACTCGATCTCTGAATGTGCTAGAGCGACGAAACCACTCTCCTGCTGGTTACGATGTAAGGTTCCAGGCATGTGCTTTGTCAGTGGCTGTGACGTAGGGTTCAGCCAGGAGTTGATTGATGAAATGAAATGGTAGGTGGGAAATCCCAGCTTTAAGTGCTGTCAAATTTCACATCCTACGTCACACATGCGGAAGAGATGGACTCATGAGTCCGTGAGAACCATGGCTACCGCTCAATGCAAGCCATTTCGATAGACGGTGTCCACAGATCAARTTATAAGTTAAAATGTCTGTTGTAACCAGTACCAGAACCACACAGGTCCTCGATACAGGGGAATTTAGAAACGGCACCATGAACTTTACCAAGTACCAGGACATTTTAGACAAAAACCTGGTTGCCTCTGCCAGGAGGGTGACAGTTGGCAGCAAGTGGCTCTTCCAGCAAGACAATAACCCCAAGTACAAAGAAATGGTTAATTGACCACAAAATCAACATTTTACAATGGCCATCTCAGCCTCTGGACTTGAAACCCATTGAAAACCTGTGGTTTGAATTAGAGGGCAGTCCATAAGCACAGACTAAGGACATCAAGGATCTGGGAAGATTCTGTATGGAGGAATGGTCTAAGATCCCTCCCAACGTGTTCTCAAATCCCATAAAACATTTTAGAAGAAGGCTCYGTGTTGTTATCCTCTCAAAGGGAGGGTGCTGGAGTATTGAAAACATGGCCGCCAATAATTTTGACCCCTATCTTCTTTAGATTTGTTTGATTACTTGTTAAACAATCTATTCCTCTGAGCAATTGTATTAGTATCAAATAATATAATTTCTCTCATTTTTTTGAGCATACAGTATAGCTCAGTATTTGTATTTATCGATACAGTCTTGGTTGCTCATCTTTATCAAGGGTGCCATTAATTATGGGCCTGACTGTACATTGTAAGTGCATAGTAATTACACATTACACAATCCCCGAATGCATATTACATCACGAAGAACAGAGTAATAGCAAGACACAAGGCTTTCAGTGTAGTGCGGGGAAGACGTAACGTGTTACAAGGCAGTTGATATGATATGCAAATGTTCAAGGTAACATAACAATGTCTGTCTGTTTTTCTCCAGAGCGGAAGGCAGAAGATGGTCACTGGCGTCCCTCCCCTCCTCCGGCTACGGAACCAACCCCCCCAGTTCCACCGTCTCTGTAAGTCTCTAACCCTCACCCAGCACCCACAGGGTCCATGTGTAACTGCAGTTTCACAACACCATATAAACCATTCAACAAGATCTGAATAGGATAAAAAAAAGCGTCTGTGGCTGAAAGAAATAACACTGTGACCATGTGATCAAACGGGACAAATCCCGTCTTGAATCATCATGTGTCTGAATGAGTCATTTATGTTTGGCTCCTAGCCTGCGGTGGATAATGCCTAGTGATAATGGGCCCATAGTACACGAATGTATTCGAGTGTGACGTGATGGGCTAATGTTCTGTATTTGTGCTTGTAATAGGATTTGATGCTTCGAAGAGCATTATCTATGCACCTCGGCCTACGGGGTGCGCACTTAAATGCCCTCATCTTATCTTTTACTTACCCTGCGGATGTTGTTCGTGGTTAAGCATGAACAGAATTAACAGAATAATATGTGAACATCAAATATTCTATATGAGAGAATAAAACTGTGGGGGCTTTATAGCGACTGGTGAGAGTTGAGGCCTCTGCTCCCCATACGCCCCAACACATCTAATACAAACTCTCATGCTCACAAATCCACCAGCATCTACGTTTCTGACAGACAGAAACTTGGTACCTTTTCACTCTATACGTGCTGCGTGAGACAGGACAGGGTTCACGAACTGGCAGCCTAATTCGGCCCGCGTGTGATTTTATTTAAACAAAATACGACTGTAAAAACACCAGCAAATCAGCTCCAAGTGATTTACATTTTGGAAATCTGTTCCAAATTATTCCCACGCATAATTGAGAGATATATTGTGTACAAATGTCAGCAAGGTTTAAAATGATTGTTTTAGCCAGGTATTATATACAGTGCATTCGGAAAGTGTTCCGACCCTTTCCCTTTTTCCACAATTTGTTATGTTATAGCCTTATTCTAAAATAGATTAAAAAATATATACATCCTCATCAATCTTCACACAATACCCTATAATGACAAAGCAAAAACAGGTTTTATTAAAAATAAAAAACAGAAATACCGTATTTGCATATGTATTCAGATCCTTTGCTATCGGTCTGAATACATCCTGTTTCTATTGATCATCCTTGAGATGATTCTACAACTTGATTGGGTCCACCTGTGGTAAATTCAGTTGATTGGACATGATTTAGAAAGGCACACACCTGTCTATATAAGGTCCCACAGTTGACATTGCATGTCAGAGCAAAAACCAAGCCATGAGGTCGAAGGAATTGTCCGTAGAGCTCCGAGAAAGGATTGTGTCGATGCACAGATCTGGGGAAGGGTACCAACACATTTCTGCAGCATTGATGGTCCCCAAGAACACAGTGGCCTCCATCATTCTTAAATGGAAGAAACTGAGCAATCGGGAGAGAAGGGCCTTAGTCAGGGAGGTGACCAAGAACATAATGCTCACCCTGACAGAGCTCCAGAGTTCCTCTGTGGAGATGGGAGAACCTTCCAGAAGGACAACCATCTCTGCAGCACTCCACCAGACAGGCCTTTATGGTAGAGTGGCCAGACAGAAGCCACTCCTCAGTAAAAGGCACGAAGGCCTGCTTGGTGTTTGCCAAAAGGCATTTAAAGGACTCTCAGACCATGAGGAACTAGATTATCTGGTCTGATGAAACCAAGATTGAACTCTTTGGCCTGAATGCCAAGTGTCATGTCTGGAGGAAACCTGGCACCATTCCTACGGTGAAGCATGATGTTTACAGCATCATGCTGTGGGGATGTTTTTCAGCAGCAGGGGCTGGGAGACTAGTCAGGATCGAGGGAAAGATGAATGGAACAAAGTAGAGAGAGATCCTTGATGAAAACCTGCTCCAGAGCGCTCAGGATCTCGAACATCTCTGGAGAGACCTGAAAATAGCTGTGCAGCGATGCTCCCCATCCAACCTGACAGAGCTTGAGAGGATCTGCTGAGAAGAATGGGAGAAACTCCCCAAATACAGGTGTGCCAAGCTTGTAATGTCATAACCAAGAAGACTCGAGGCTGTAATCGCTGCCAAAGGTGCTTCAACAAAGTACTGAGTAAAGGGTCTGAATAAATGTATTATTTACGTCTTTTATTTTTTATACATTTGCAAAAATGTCTAAAAACCTGCTTTTGCTTTGTTATTATGGGGTATTGGGTATAGATTGATGAGGAAAAAAACATTTGAATCAATTTTAGAATAATGTTGTAACGTAACAAAAAGGGGGAAAAATCAAGGGGTCTGAATACTTTCCGAATGCACTGTATGTTTGGACTTCTTGCGGTCAATTTGCAGTCTTCGGATTATTTGTAATTATGTTCCGGCACCCTGACCATCCGCTCAAGAAACAAATTGTCCCAAGGCTGAATTAGGTTGAAAAGAAAATAATCAAAGGTCTCCATTCTGAAGGAGAAGGGTGGTGGTGGTGTAAAAATTTGATGAGGGTCTAAGATGAGAACAGGCCATGTGTTCCTCCATTTGTGAGTAGTTTTATAATGGAAAGGTCGGCATATGTGGCAAGGTCAGACTGGGACAATAGACCCTTCAGTGATCCTCAGTGACCTCTTTATGAGCAGGCAGAAAAGGGGCATCACAGATGCAGCAGGCCAAGTCACCATGATCTACTGCTATTCAGGACCCATGGGGCAAAACATCTGACAGATTGCCAGGAGCTGCCAGAGTGTGCCTTTCATCTCATAAAAATAATCAGGAAAATAATGTACTCGGCCTCAAAAGCCACATGAAATAACCGTTCTCTTGTCCTAATTATGATACCGATCCTCCATCCTTCAGGATAAAGTGTTGGCGTTTGAATGTTAAAAGTACTAATTTTCCTCCAGTCCTCCTCCTCTTCCCAGGAGCGCCTGCACCAGCTCCCCTACCAGCCCACTCAAGACGAGCTCCACTTCCTGTTCAAGCACTTCCGCAGCTCAGAGAGCGTAACCGACGAGGATGTGCGACCCTCGCCGTTCATGCGCCCCCGCTCCCGCAGCCTCAGGTAGCCGTCCGTTGACCCTCGCCTTAACTGTAATGTGCCATATCATCAAAATGAGATTTAATGCATCATCACCCTTACGTACATTTTTGTGGATTTTCTTTTTTAATCAGACCTGGGAATTTATTACATGCTAATTAGAACATCTTCAAAAACAATGTATTAAGTCAAATCCAGATTTGACTGTACCGTACCAGGATCTCATTGTTTTGCCTGGTTCTTAATTAACTCACCTCCCTTTATGTTGCGATAGAGAACTTAGGTGTGGACGAGAGCATGAGTCAGTGGAGTATTTACACAGTGAACTGACGAATGGAGACAATGTATTCATCTACATCCCCTTACCTGGGGGCTGTTTCACAAAGCAGAATCAATGCGTTAGCTCGTTATTGATCCTGCTTTGTACAATCCAACCCTGCTGCTAGTTCTGACAGTGTGGTCAGTCAAAATGTATTCAGTCCTGTAACAAAGTAAAGCTAAAGTATTTTGCAGTTGCTAACGTTCAGTACGCCTCAATTTGACCTCTAGCTAAACTCACTACACAGTGGGATTGCAGTTCCCACCTTCACTGTTCTAGTGTGATATAATAATTGTAGAAAATGAGCCTGTTTTGTAATAAGTAACATACTGCACCAATTTGTGGGACTCTCGTAGGGTCCGATTTAAGCATAGATTAGGACACAGAGCGTGGTGCTGCTGCGTGGCTTAAGGCGAGCAGCGCTGTGTACCATGCTCTGCCCGAGCTCCCTGTGTTGTCGTGGCATGGCGTGCAGTGCGTAGGTGGGTGGGTGCAGAGCACTGCGGGTACCAGCTAGGCTGGAGGTTCTCAGGGGGTGGGTTAGGGGGAGGGGGCGGGCTGCAGTGTGTGGTGGTCAGGCTGCCATCTGCTGCAACAGAAGCCTCTTTCATTGCAAAAAAAAGCTCTGAATGGGTCTGTGGCTGGGGTGCATTTCTGCACCGTACCCCTAACTCTTGGACAATGAGATTAGGCGGGACGACGTGAGAGGTAAGGGCCTGTTGGTCTGTTACATGGGCCAGGCAGACAGTGTAGATGTGGTCCATGTCTTACACCAGCTGTTCTCTTACCTCATACTGAAGAGTTAAAAAAACAAACATCTAAAGTAGCAAAGTAAAACAGGAAATGAGCTTGGAAGCCAAATAAAATGTGRCGATTAGATGTTTTGAAGGGATTAGATTTTTATCTTTATCTGAATGTTGCACGTTCACTATTCCACAATGAATCTTCACTTGGGATGATCATTTTAGCCATTATTCAAAATATTGCAACCACCCACTGCTTCACAGATTTTTGCTCTGTCAGTCCAGAGCAAAAATCTGTCAGTCCACTTTGTTGGATTGGAAAAATAAAAATTGACAAGATCTGTGTCCTTTTCTGTTTTAGCCCCGGAAGAACAGTGGGTTCATTCGATAATGAGGTTGTCATGATGAACCATGTTTACAAAGAACGGTTCCCTAAGGTATGTCATGTTGTCTCCTCCCCCTTTGTTGTACAGGAAGCAATGTCTGTTTGTATTTGCCATAATCAGAAAGCTAATTTCCCCTCTGCTTCTGGGGAATGTGAATACTCGGACTTATCTGACTTTCTGAATGTTGCACTTGGACTAACCGTGGTCGCCATAACATGTCTGAAGATAATTAGCAGTATTGGGCGCTCCAGAAGGACCACTTAACCATGGCTACCCTGTTTTGGGTGCTACTGAGGATTACACTTGGTTACAGGCTTTGATTGAATGCATTTTCACTATTTCTGATCTTACTAAACTAATGCTTAGGTGTGTTTTTTTTGGTATAATGTTGTGTGTGTTTGCTGTCCCTTTAGGCCACAGCACAGATGGAAGAGCGCTTGCTGGATATCGTCACCGCCTGCTCCCCAGACAGCACCCTCCCACTGTCCGATGGCGTGCTGGGCTTCATCCAGCACCAGCTGGTGGAGCTGGTCCGAGACTGCCTGGACAAGTCCCACACGGGCGTGGTCACTTCACGCTACTTTGTGGAGCTGCAGGAGAAACTGGAGAAGCTGCTCCACGAGGTGGGATATCCACAAATATCTTTGCGTCTAGGTTTATCAGTGTGATCGGACAATAACTGCCGGCACTTGAGTCTAAAATGTGTTTCCTCAGACTACCCTTGGGCATCCAGGTGTTTTATGATTTGCATATGATATGWCAACCCCCTGAGGAATAAATAAGTTATTTTTGGATGACATGTTATTTGTATGGTTTAGCTAGAGCAGCCAATGATGAGAACTCACRGTTTGAATCAGGAGGCCCTCAGAATACAGCCAAGGAATATTCTCCTTTGTTGATGTAACGTCCTGTCTGATGCATTTTCTTGGGGATACGTGTGTGTGTGTATAATATTTCTGGCCACATTTAACCCATCTGTTAAGGACACATCGCTTTTCTCCTCCTTTTTCAGACGTTCGTCCTCATTGCCTTGGCTTGTTTTGTTATTAATGGATCAAATTTGCCCTCACGGGGGCCACAGCATGACTGAGGCTGTCTCATGTGGTTCCGTGGGGTTGTTTCCAGCTAGACGTCTTTCTGTGATGCGCAACATATTTCAGGTTTTGCATTTTAAATTCAGAGTTCTCACTGCACTATTGTTCTGTGTTTAGCTCCTCTATCCAGAGCTCCTCTATCCAGAGCAGCGTGCATTCTCTTCCCCTGAGTTCCCCTTATATCGAAACTCAGTCTTGCTCTCACCATTCTAACCCAAGCAGACAGTTTTCCTTGAAGGCAAACTCACTTTATGTAACGTGTGGTAAATGTACTGAACAAAAATATGACCACAACATGGAACAATTTCAAATATCTTACGGAGTTACAGTTCATATAAGGAAATCAGTCATTTGAAATAAATGCATTTGGCCCTAACCTATGGAATTCACATGACTGGGAATATAGATATATCTGTTGGTCACAGATACCTTTAAAAAAAGGTAGGGGCGTGGATCAGAAAACCAGTCAGTATCTGGTGTGACCACCATTTGTATCATGCAGCGCGAAATCTCCTTCGCATAGAGTTGATCAGGCTGTTGATTGTGGCCTGTGGAATGTTGTCCCACTCCTCTTCAATGGGTGTGTGAAGTTGCTGGATATTGGCAGGAACTGGAACACGCTGTCGTACACGTCGATCCTGAGAATCCCAAACATGCTCAATGGGTGACATGTCTGGTGAGTATGCAGGCCATGGAACAACTGGGACATTTTCAGCTTCCAGGAATTGCGTACAGATCCTTGTGTTATGGGGCCGTGTATTATCATGCTGAAACATAAGGTGATGGCGGCAGATGAATGGCACGACAATGGGCCTCAGGATCTCGTCACGGTATCTCTGTGCATTCATAGGGCACCCTGTTCATAACGTTGACATCAGCAAACCACTCGCACACACGACGTCATGCATGTGGTCTGTGGTTGTGAGGACAGTTGGGCATACTGAAATATTCTCTAAAATGCCGTTGGAGGTGGCTTATTGTAGAGAAATGAACATTCAATTATCTGGCATCAGCTCTGGTGGACATTCCTGAAGTCAGCATACCAATTGCACGCTCCCTCTACTTGAGACATCTGTGGCATTGTGTTGTGTGACAAAACTGCACATTTTAGAGTGATCTTCTATTGTCCCCAGCTCAAGGTGCACTTGTGTAATGATCATGCGGTTTAATCAGCTTCTTGATATGCCACACCTGTCAAGTGGATGGATTATCTTGGCAAAGGACAAATGCTCACTTACAGGGATGTAAACAAATTTGTGCTCAAAAGCTTGGAAAAATTATATTTTTGTGCATATTGAACATTTCTGCGATCTTTTATTTCAGCTCATGAAAAATGGGACGAACACTTTACATTTTGCGTTTATATTTTTGTTCAGTGTAGTTAGTCGTCCTCTTTGTGTGTGTGTGTGTATCAGACCTGAGTTCAAATACTATTTCAATTATTTCGATTACTTTCACATACATTTAAAAGTAAGTATTCAGATAATTTCTTTGGAAAATACAAGTAGTTGAATATTGGAACGTATTTGGAAATACACTAGGAAAGTTTTGGCATGTATTTGAAAATACTCAAATACAGTGTATTTTGAAATACAAATAAATACTCCAATGCATTTGAACCTAATAATAATAATTTGGTGGGTGCTTATATTTGTCTTATTTCAAATGTGTTGTCGTGGAAATTCTACACAAGGACACTTGAAGTCAATCTTAAATGAATCATTGTTTATTAACAGCAAGCTGGAGAGGTCACAGTCAAACTTAGATGCATAAAGTACCGGTTTGAAGTGAGCTCCCCCGGGGCAGTCCTGTTAGATCTCTTATATACTGCTTACATAGGCATAGTTCATTGGGTTGGTTCCGGGCATTTGTCAGTCTCCTATCTTAACTTATAGACCATATTCTTGGCATTCTGCCAGATGGTCCTAAGGAGGGGGTCATGTCGCCCCCCCCCCCCTCTCATATCTTTACCAAGCACAGGCAGGAACCAAGGATAATTTATGACACTAAGACAAGATGAACATTTTCAAGGCTGTCTCTTCACATAATCAAATTTTCCATCACAGTGTTTTTTGCATACTCCAACTGCCCCTGAGACAACCTCAGAGAGTGGTGTCATGGCCAGGGTCAGCCATTATCAACGGCATCCCTGGAGCAATAAGGGCTAAGTGCCTTGCTCAAGGGCACATCAATAGATTTTTCAACTAGTCGGCTCTGTGATTCGAACTAGSMACCTTTCGGTTACTGGGCCAACACTAACCGCTAGGCTACCTGCCGCCCAGGTACTTGATTGTGATGTTTGGGGTAGCCAATAATGATGCATAGTGCGAGGGCTTAAGATCCATTGGCTTCCTGATTTGTGTTCTGTAGAACAATTTATTCTCTGGAATTGATTATCCACTGAAGAACAAAGAACAACCTGTTGCCCGGGAATTATCGCCATTTTACTTATTCAGTCCTCTCAGATCTACAGAAGTGCCTAGGGGCCAGGGTTTCTTTCTAGACAGGGCCTATGTCTGCAAGTAATGCATTCTGTGGTCATGCTCCAGGTAGCTAGGTTGGTTTGGACGTAGCATTAAAGCCAACATACTATGTGGTTGCGCTCTTGCTATGGTGAAAGAGATATAAAGGCCCCTCTGTTTTTGAGCTATCTGCGTCTTTAACAAAGTTMATCATCTCCATGTTGTGCTCTGTTCAGAAGCTTATAACATTTTGGCTTTGCATTTCAGGCGTATGATCGCTCAGAGAGCGAGGAGGTATCTGTCATCACCCAGCTGGTGAAGAAGATTCTCATCATCATATCCCGACCGGCGAGGCTGCTCGAGTGCCTGGTGAGACGGAGAGAAAATCTCATTCCGATTGAAAATGCGATTGATTCTGTCMAGAGCGTTGGAAAGCCGTCTCTCTTAATCTGTTTAGTCGCTGGTTTTTAAGCCACTGTATCGCCAATAAGCTCTTTCATGACTAAGTGATTTTATTCACTTTAATCCAATCTAATCTAATGGCCTTTGGATGTCGTTGGCAGGAATTTGACCCGGAAGAGTTCTATCATCTTTTGGAGGCAGCCGAGGGTCACGCCAAGGAGGGCCAGGGCATCAAGACGGACATTCCACGTTACATCATCAACCAACTGGGCTTGACTCGCGACCCTCTCGAAGGTATTGGAATATCTTTTGCCATAACATTGACCTGAATTTCCCGCACTTGAGACCAGTACCAATCAACATCATTGCTGTTAAATCGTATCTTTCTACCCTGCTCTTTTAGATATGGTACAGCTTGAGCAGTATGAGTCCGCTCCGTCGATGACATTGGAGTCTGATGAGTCTGTGGAGGTAAGGAGTTATGCCTCATTCACATTCCACCTGAGCAGTCCGTTGCGTTGCGCCAGATGTCATTCATTTCAATGGGAAACTTTCCTTAACGGAGTGGTATCGCAGCACCCCCCCTTGCGGTTGAAGGCTCCATTGCGAAACGGGTGATGCACACTTTTCCAAACTATGCAACGTCTTCAGTGCAGCCAGAGTCTGTCAATAGGATAGGAAGTTACCAAACCACAGAACAAGATGAAAATATATGTGGTTTTCGGCGACGGCTTTATGGGATAACCTGTCTAGGACATGCGTTCCGCTGGCGGAACCCCTCGACAACATTCCGCTGAAAAGGCAGCGCGGGAAATTCAAAAATATGTTTTTTTAAATATGTAACTTTCACACATTAACAAGTCCAATACAGCAAATGAAAGATAAACATCTTGTTAATCTACCCATCGTGTCCGATTTCAAAAATGCTTTACAGCGAAAGTCTGCAGTCAAAAAAGTAAAAAAAACATTTTTCCAGCCAAAGATAGGAGTCACAAAAAGCAGAAATAGAGATAAAATTAATCACTAACCTTTGATGATCTTCATCAGATGACACTCATAGGACTTCATGTTACACAATACATATATGTTTTGTTCGATAAAGTTAATATTTATATCCAAAAACCTCAGTTTACATTGGCGCCATGTTCAAAAATGCCTCCAAAATATCCGGAGAAATTGCAGAGAGCCACGTCAAATAACAGGGGTTTAGACCTGTCTCACGACGGTCTAAACCCAACTCACGTTCCCTATTAGTGGGTGAACAATCCAACGCTTGGTGAATTCTGCTTCACAATGATAGGAAGAGCCGACATCGAAGGATCAACTCATCATAAACTTTGATGAAAGATGCATGTTTTACATAGAATTAAAGATACACTTGTTCTTAATGCAACTTCTGTGTCAGATTTTTTTTAAACTTTACGGGAAAAGCAAACCATGCAATAATCTGAGACGGCGCTCAGAAAATACAATAACATTTCCGCCATGTTTGAGTCAACAGAAATCAGAAATTACATTATAAATCTTCCCTTACCTTTGATGATCTTCATCAGAATGCACTCCCAGGAATCCTAGTTCCACAATAAATTGTTGTTTTGTTCGATAATGTCCATTATTTAGGTCCAAGTAGCTACTTTTGTTAGCACGTRTAGTACACATATCCAAACGCTCGTGCAGGTCCAGCCGAACATCGGACGAAAACTTCAAAAAGTTATATTACAGGTCGAAGAAACTTGTCAAACTAAGTATAGAATCAATCTTTAGGATGTTGTTATCATAAATATTCAATAACGTTTCAACCGGAGAATTCCTTTGTCTGTAGAGAAGCAATGGAACGCAGGTCGCTATCATGTGAAATGCGCGTGACCAGGACCTGGCTCTCTGCCAGACCACTGACTCAAACAGCTCCCATCCGGCTCCACATCACAGTATAAACCTCATTGAAGGTTCTACAGACTGTTGACAACTAGTGGAGGTCGTAGGAAGTGCAAACAGATCCATATCCTATAGGGACTGAGTTGAAAATCGACCAACCTCAGATATCCCACTTCCTGGTTGGATTTTTCTCAGGTTTTCGCCTGCAATATGAGTTCTGTTATACTCACAGASATCATTCAAACTTTTTTAGAAACTTCAGAGTGTTTTCTATCCAATAGTAATAATAATATGCATATATTAGCATCTGGGACAGAGTAGGAGGCAGTTCACTCTGGGCACGCTATTCATCCAAAAGTGAAAATGCTGCCCCCTATCCCAATAAAGATAACTAGCACTTGTAAACAATTACCCATTCCTATAKTTGAGTACTATTTTAATAGAAATGTTGGCTGTTAAGCCAATTATATTATATGTCTGTTTTAGTTTATTGTGATGGTAATTACTTTTGTTTTTGATAATAATTTTTAGGTGGAGATCACTAGCTACAGTATTTTCAACCTAGCCTTGCTTTTAGTTAGCTAGCTAGTTGCTCTGTAAACTAGCTTGACTTGATAGAAAGTTCGAGAAAGAAGTTGAGGAAAAAGTAACTCAACGAAACATGTTTTATTATCACCTGAAACAATATGTTTCTCCTGTCTTGAATGAAAAGGGCCTATTTTGCAATCTCCCAAAATAAATGCGTTCTCGGACGAGAAACTAGACTCTCCTCCATTTTGTCTTGCATTGTCAAACCATATGCTCTCCATCCAGTAGCAGAATGAGATTGCGTTAAGATGACTTACCGCGTAATGAAATATGTCACGATGTGAATTGGACATTAGCTAAAAAAAAAAATGTTTGAAATAAATAAATTGGGCATTGGCTTGCCTGTGATGTACTAGGTTTTTAGTATGAGATTGCCAACAGAATCACACAAACTGGACTTTCAGTTAACAACATAAGCAGCTTTATTTACATGACGTTATTTGGTAGACTGGCTATGTAATCATACTGGCACCAGTGGGTTAATGGGTCCCCCGGCACCTTTTGAATAATGGCTGCCTCTTAATTCTCTAATTCTTTGCGCTGTTTGTAGCAAAACAAGTGTCCCCAGGCACTCACCCCGACGCGAAGGAAACCACTGGAGAGTGACTTTGAAACCATCAAGCTCATCAGTAATGGAGCCTATGGGTAAGCGCTAAACAGACAAGTGGTTAACCACGCTGATCACTGAAAACATGGACTCCCAATGAGCTATTATCATGTTGATTTGAAATCAATGCACTCTGTCACTTCAGTTATAGTCAGTTAAAGGTTAACAGTAAAATGCCAACTGTAGACTTCTGACATGGTTAGTAAACATTTAGAAAACTATTGAATATTAACTTAAATTCCACCTTTTATGGATTGAACTATCCCTGTAGTCATGGATTATCAATATGGAGGTCTTGTATGACACGGCTCCTGTCCTGTGGTGGTTGGCAGGGCTGTATACCTGGTCCGACACAGAGACACTCGGCAGCGTTTCGCCATGAAGAAGATCAACAGGCAAAACCTGGTCCTGAGGAACCAGATCCAGCAGGTGTTTGTGGAGCGGGACATCCTGACCTTCGCCGAGAACCCATTTGTGGTCTCCATGTTCTGCTCCTTTGAGACACGACGCCACCTGTGCATGGTGATGGAGTATGTGGAAGGTAATGTCATATGATATTCTAACCCAAAAGCGATATGTTTATCATGACTCTGTTTGTCATGTTGTAATGGAAATATACTGAACAAAAATATAAACGCAACAATTAACGATTTTACTGAGTTACAGTGCATATAAGGAAATCAGTCAATTGAAATGAATTAATTAGGCTCTAATCTATGGATTTTACATGACTGGGTAGGGACGCAGCCATCCACTTTGGAGCCAGGCCCAACCAATCAGAATGAGTTTTTCCACACAAAAGGACTTTATTGCAGACAGAAATACTCATCAGTTTCATCAGCTGTCCGGGTAGCTGGTCTCAGACGATCCCGCAGGTGAAGAAGCCGGATGTGGAGCTCCTGGGCTGGCGTGGTTACACGTGGTCTGCGGTTGTGAGGCTGGTTGGACGTACTTCRAAATTCTCTAAAACGAAGTTGGAGGCGGCTTATGGTAGAGAAGTTAACATTAAATTCTCTGGCAACAGCTCTGATGGACATTCCTGCAGTCAGAATGCCAATTGCACGCTCCCTCAAAACTTGAGACATCTGTGGCATTGTGTTGTGTGACAAAACTGCACATTATAGAGTGACCTTTTATTGCCCCCCAGCACAAGGTGCACCTGTGTAATGAGCATGCTGTTTAATCAGATTCTTGATATACCACACCTGTCAGGTGGATGGATTATCTTGGCAAATGAGAAATGCTGACTAACAGGGATGTAAACACATTTGTGCAACACATTTTTGAGAAATAAGCTTTTCTGTGGGTATGAAACATTTCTGGGATCTTTTATTTCAGCTCATGAAACATGGGACCAACACTTTACATGTTGCGTTTATATATAATATTTTTGTTCAGTATAGTTGGAAAGGCGAATTTGATCCACCCATGAATTCTCCTAGCTTTAGCATAACTGTTGATTATCTCTTGCAGGTGGGGACTGTGCTAACCTGCTGAAGAACATGGGCCCCCTTCCCGTGGACATGACCCGGATGTACTTTGCTGAGACTGTGCTGGCCTTGGAGTACCTTCACAACTACGGCATTGTTCATAGAGACCTCAAACCTGACAAGTGAGTCCAGAACAAACTTTAAACCTCTTTACAGGCAGTGCCTTCAGATAGTATTCATACCCCTTGACTTATTCCACATTTTGTTGTGTTACGGCCTGAATTCAAAATGGATTAAATCGTCCGTCCCCCCACCCATCTACACACTATACCCCATAATGACAAAGTGAAGAAAATAAAAAAAATCTGCATTTTTACAAATTTGTCACACCACTGAATAAATACATGTTAGAATCACCTTTGGCAGCGATTACAGCTGTCTTTCTGGGCAAGTCTCTAAGAGGTTTGCACAGCAGGATTGTACAATATCTGCACATTCTTTTTTTATTCTTCAGCTCTTTCAAGTTGGTTGTTGATKATTTTAGACAGCCATTTTCAAGTCTTGCCATAAGTTTTCAAGACAATTTAAGTCAAAACTGTAACTAGGAGCTAAAGAACACTCAATGTCYTCTTGGTTAACAACTCCAGTATAGATGTATWTTTGGCCTTGTGTTTTAGGTAGTTGTCCTGCTGAAAGGAGACCCCAGTGTCTGTTGGAAAGCAGACTGAAACAGCTTTTTCTTTAGGATTTTGCATGTGCTTAGCTCTATTCCGTACATTTAAAAAAAAGAACTCCCTAGTCCTTGCCGATGACAAGCATACCCATAATYTGATGTAGCCACAAATATGAAGACTGGTACTCAGTGAAGTGTTGCATTGGATTTTCTTAAACATAACGCTTTGTATTCAGGCCACATTTTTTTCAGTTTTACTTAAATGCCTTATTGCAAACAGGATGCATGTTTTGGAATATTTTTATTCTCTACAGGCTTCCTTCTTTTCACTCTGTCATTTACGTTKGAATTGTGGAGCAACTACAATGTTGTTCTTCAGTTTTCTTCTGTCTCAGCCATTAAACGCTGTAACTGTTTTAAAGTCACCATTGGCCTCATGGTGAAATCCCTGAGCGGTTTCCTTCCTCTCTGGCAACTTAGGCGTTAGGAAGGACGCCTGTATCTTTGTAGTGACTGGGTGTATTGATACACCATCCAAAGAGTGATTAATAACTTCATCCTGCTCAAAGGGGGTATTCAATGTCTTTTTTTCTACCAATAGGTGCCCTTCTTTGCATTTAGGCTTGCCATAACAAAGGGGTTGAATACTTAATTACTAAAGACATTACACCTTTTAATTTTTAGAAAATCTGTAGCTTTTCTAAAAACATAATTCCACGTTGACATTATGGGTTATTGTGTATAGGCCAGTGACAAAATCTAAATGTAATCAATTTTAAATTCATGCTGTAACAAATCAAAATGTGGGAAAATGGGTGTGAATACTTTCTGAAGGTACCGTACCTCAAGTCGAAGAAAATGTAGCTTTAACATTTCTCTCTATGCCACCTGCAGCTTGTTGATCACTTCTATGGGCCACATCAAATTGACCGACTTTGGCCTGTCCAGAATTGGCCTGATGAACATGACCACTAACCTTTACGAGGGTCACATGGAGAAAGACACCAGGGAGTTCATCGACAAACAGGTGAGTCTTGTCAACCGCTTAACCCTTTATTGGTCCTTTCACTATAAATACATTCAGCTCCATAATAAGGCATAGGAAAACAATATAGCGAAATGCCAGACAAGTGTTTTTGAACACATACTCACACCYGGGTCAAATGCATAGGTCAAATACTTTCAAATACTCAACCCAGTATAGGTGTACCATCTCATAACTACTGTGTAACTAAACTCCATTGTGTTACAAAAATCTGAATGCAAATGTTACAGTATAACTGAATATTATTGGTGTGGTTCTCTAGGTGTGTGGCACCCCAGAGTACATAGCCCCAGAGGTGATACTGAGACAGGGCTATGGGAAGCCGGTAGACTGGTGGGCCATGGGAGTCATCCTGTATGAGTTCCTGGTTGGATGTGTGCCCTTCTTTGGGGACACGCCCGAGGAACTCTTTGGGCAGGTTGTCAGTGGTAAGTATTCCACTGATGGAATATGTACAGTATGTAGGCTTTCTTTAATGTGGAGATCCTCTCATTAACGTGTGCTTGCTCGATGTACAGATGACATCATCTGGCCCGATGGGGATGATGCTTTACCTGCAGACGCCCAGGACATGATCACACGGCTGCTGAGGCAGAGCCCTCTGGAGCGCCTGGGGACAGGTTCGTAGACCACAAAACTACGTTCCAATGTCCATACTAGCATCCCACTTAYAATGCATGCCCTATTGCTTCATTCTAAGTGGTGCGCTAGTCTAGATATTGGAACCCGAGGCCTCATCTTTCATGTCACATCATCCTAGTCTGACGTTTTGCTGTTGGCTATTTTTCTGAGATTTGCACACGACCGTAATCGGAAAAATAAATATTMTTCTAGGAGGAGCATCTGAGGTAAAACAACACCCCTTTTTCTTACTTCTGGACTGGAARGGACTACTGCGACTGAAAGCCGAATTCATCCCTCAACTGGAAGCGGAGGACGACACCAGTTACTTTGACAGTACGGGCAGTCCTTCATAAGTGCTTTTATTAAAGACAAAGATCCATTCTTTCTATTGCTAGTATATCTCCACAGATGTAGTGATATTTTCTCTTCATGCCTGTTTAATGCTTATTGATATTTTCATTAGTCAATTGTGTTTAATGAAAACTATATGTTTTCCTGAAATACACTAAATATCCTGGTTCGGATTTTATGGTACGGTCCCTGTTCCTGAGTTCCACTCATTTTGTGTTGTCATGTTTTCAGCTCGCTTAGAGCGTTACCACCATTTGGCCTCAGATGAGGATGACGAAACCAACGATGAAGAGTCTTCCCTGGAAATCCGTCAGTTTTCTTCCTGGTCAAACCGCTTCAGCAAGGTTRGGAACGTACCTTTTKAAATATTAGAAATGTCAATAATATTAGTCGTTTGTTGAGAATTCTTTGTAAATACAATATAATGGAAAACTCCTTAAATCTGTGAAAGAGAAAAAAAGGTTTTGTTGGTGCCAAGTTCACCAAACTTGACCACCCTAGCTAATGTGGCTACTCCATGCTTRCAGGTGTACAGCAGCACAGAACATCTGGCCACACCGTCCAACCTGAGCTTCTCATCYGACCGCAGCCACAGTGAGGACAAGGAGGGCTGGGATGGGCGTTTCACACCCTCCCCAGGAGGAGACATTCAGAGACAGGAACGCCAGCACCAAGATCGCAGGGGCAGGTGAGCAGAGCCAGAATGAGTTTGTAGCTCTCTGTTTGTTAGGATTCCCTGTGTAAGAGTTAAAACACGTCTTTATCGGGCGCACCCCAAAACAGTGGGTGAAAGTGCATAAAATTATGATTAGTTCCGAAAAGTCAAGAAATGTTTGCTGAATAGGGTGTGCATAACCAATGGCTGCACACATCATAAATGACTATTTTAGCTGTAGATAGGATGTCACCATTGCCCCTTCTACTCCTAACTGACACTGCCGTTGATGCGTTGCAGCCTGCGCCCTCGGGCAATGTCCAATTCCTTCCATTCTGAGAGGGGCACCAGCCCCCTGGTGATGAGCAGCACCCACAGTCTGGAGACCATGCCCCGCTTCGCCTTCTCCACAGACGACGAAGGTGAGCTCAGTTCCAAGCCCCTCCACTCTTCTTCAAGTCTGCACAGCCTCATGGAAACCAGCAAAAATTGAAATATCACATAATATATTTAATTTCTCATGAAACATTCTTCATYAAAACAAACAGATTTGTGTGATATTGCTTTTTGTTGATAGGAGGATTCATGACCAAGCCAGGTGCAGACTAATCAAAGGGCAAACAGTCTAGGCACAAACACAGAGTTCAAGTGTATAGACTTTCTCTTTAGAGTGAGCTTCCATCCAGACCAAATTATTTGCAAAGATACTTCAGACATTGCCTAATTTGGTCAAACAAATTTGATTTGAACCCTTATTCCTGTGTATTACAGCTGAGGTGGTAGTGTCAAACCTGCATCGGATCAGGATTCGTAGCAACAGCACCGGGGCCAAACACTCTTCCCCCAGGAACCACAGAGCCCCACAACGCTTTGGAAACCAGCTGGAGACACCAGATAGACAGACACCAGACAGAACGAGGCTTGGGGGCAAAGTCCCCAAGTCTGCCTCCATCTCCGCCCTGTCTCTCATCATCACTGCAGGTCTGTGTTAGGGTTAATGCATTACAAAAGTAAATTGTTACGTAAATCAGATTACTTTTATGAGTAACTGAGGAAAGTAATGGGTTACTTTGTCAAATTGGGTAATATTATTACAGTTACTTTGTCAAACAACGCTTGCGTTACTTTCACAATCATATCTCTACCGGGCATGTTTCCATGATCTGATCCCYACTTGTTTCCTCATTTAGTTCTCGAGCGATTATAGAAAGGCAACAAGCTCACACAGTCTCARTGCTGAATTAGACATTTATCCACGTTGCTCCAAATTTCAGTGTGTTTTTGACACCCTGGGTTGACTCCTGCTGCTCTGTGGGCCCATTTTTCCAAACGTCAAATTTCTAAGTTAAGGGTTAAGTGTAGGCACTCATTCCCGAATGGTTAAGGTAAGGTTTGGGATAGGGTTAAAACAAAACATGTAAAACCAGTGTCCACGACTGGGATCAAACACACAACCTTCTGATCCAGAGTCATGGGATAACACTTATCCACCACCTCTGTCCACAGCACCCTAGCAAAACACAAGTCTACTTGATGGTAATAGTGCTCACTGTTGCCCCTAGTGGACAGTTTTGAAGGCATTTCCCGACGACCTCGGGACATGGATAGACGTCAATCTTGAACGCTCTCTCTGGTTTGGAGAAATGTCATGACAGTTGCTGTACATAGAAATATATAGAGGGCGCACCTCTGATCTTTGCCATTGGTCACTTCTGTGAAAACAAAGCCCATAGAGGGCTTTCCCYTGTAGTGGCAAGTGTGCCCTCTATACATTTCTATGGGTCTGTGTATGTGTGGTCCTTAACCAGAACTGGCGGCTCGAGAGAACGATTTTGAATGAAAAGATAGGAAATCTGTACTGATGTTTTGCTTACAGTACATATGGCTTGTAGACTAGCACAGGAAAGCAGCGCCACAGATGCAAGGAGAAACTAGTGATCAAACCTGAGTTAGTAAATAGCCTATCTCTGTCAGTACACACGGCCTTGTTTGCTCCTACAGAATTTTCTCATGAAAGTAACGCAAAGTAATATAACACCAATACTTTCCTCACAAACGAATATTGTAAAGTAATCTGTGGACATTGGAGTTAAGATCAGAACGAATGGTGATTGGCCACTGTGGGTGAAAATCCAGCACTTGAAGGAAGAGGAAATTAGGAATATATGTATAAATATTTAGCTACAGGTACTGTAGATGTGAGCAAAATATCTGTAAGTAGAAGTATTGCTGTCCGTTAGTTTACTCCAGTTAGGGTAGGGATGGTAGTAGGGTAACCAAAATCATGGGCATTAATATGAGTTGGTCCCCCCTTTGCTGCTATAACAGCCTCCAATCTTCTGGGAAGGCTTTCTACTAGATGTTGGAATATTGCTGCAGGGACTTGCTATCATTCAGCCATGAGCATTAGTGAGGTTGGACGATTAGGCCTGMATTGCAGTCTGCATTCCAATTTAATCCCGAYGGTGTTCGATGGGGTTGAGGATCAGGGCTCTGTGCAGGCCAGTTAAGTTCTTCCACACCGATCTCAACAAGCCATTTCTGTATGGGCCTTACTTTGTGCACAGAGGATTGTCATGCTGGAACAGGAAAGGGCCTTCCCCAAACTGCACAGAATCGTCTAGAATGTCATTGTATGCTGTTGCGTTAAGATTTCCCTTCACTGGAACTAAGGGGCCCGAACCATGAAAAACATACCCAGACTATTATTCCTCCTCCGCCAAACTTTACATTTGGCATTATGCATTGTGACAGGTAGCGTTCTCCTGGCATCRGCCTAACCCAGATTAGTCAGTCACATTGCCAGATGGTGAAGCGTGATTCATCACTCCAGAGAACGCGTTTCCACTGCTCCAGAGTCKAATGGTGGCGAGCTTTACACCATTCCAGGCGACGCTTGGCATTGTGCATGGTGATATTAGGCTTGTGTGCGGCTGCTCGGCCATGGAAATCCATTTCATGAAGCTCCTGAAGAACAGTTAATGTGATGACGTTGCTTCCAGAGGCAGTTTGGGACTCAGTAGTGAGTGTTGCAACCGAGGACAGGAGATTTTTACGTGCGAAGCGGTTCAGCACTCTGTGGTCCTGTTCTGTGAGCTTGTGTGGCCTACCACTTRGCGGCTGAGCCGTTGTTGCTCCTAGAGGTTTCCACTTCAAAATAACAGCACTTACAGTTGACCAGGGCAGCTCTAGCAGGGCAGAATGTTGACGAACTGACTTGTTGGAAAGGTGGCATCCTTTGACYATGCCACGCTGAAAGTCACTGAGCTCTTCAGTAAGGCCATTATACTGRTAATGTTTGTCTATGGAGATTACATGGCTGTGTGTTCGATTTTATGCAGCTGTCAGCAACGTGTGTGGCTGTAATAGCCGAATCCACTAATTTGAAGGGGTGTCCACATGCTTTTGTATATATAGTGTAAGTTCGTCATACAGGGTTACTAGTGCCAAGCAGGCAAATATCGCTGAATAGGGTGTGGTATGGCAGGTGTGTTTGCACAGAGCTAATGGCTATTAAGTTGATTGTAAATGCTAAACAAGAGCAGGCCCTTGTTCTAAATTCAACCATTGCCCCATGCRTTTTCTCATTTCCTGAACTTGAACTCATCCTTTGTGTACCATTTCAGATGATATGCCCGGCGGCCTCCAGCCCAGCCCCATCTCTTCGCGCTCGCTCTCCTCCAATCATTCGTCCCGCGATTCGTCCCCCAGCCGCGACCTGTCGCTTAGCCTCAGAAGCCTGCGGCCACCCATCGTCATCCACAGCTCAGGGAAGAAATACGGCTTCACCATGCAGGCCATCCGCGTCTACATGGGCGACAGCGACATTTACACTGTGCACCACATGGTCTCGGTGAGTGCCCCTTTGCTATCCTGCTCCAGAATTAGCCAATAATGACGTAATAAAAGGCGGCATCACCCCACAAAGACTGAGGAATTGTGATAATTTAAAAAACACTGTTTGTTTTACAGAGTGTGGAAGATGGCAGCCCAGCCCACGAGGCAGGACTGAGGGCTGGTGACCTCATCACTCATGTGAATGGAGAGTCCGTGCAGGGTCTGGTTCACACAGAGATGATGGAGCTGCTTCTGAAGGTCCATAAAACAATACACACCCTAGAGCCTATACCTATTGTCAACCTATAACAACACTGTTGGCGAGATATAAGAACCAATGCTTCATAGTTTTTTTGTGAAACACCAACAGAGTGGCGGCAAGGTGGCCCTTCAGACTACTGCATTTGAGAACACGTCTATCAAGGTTGGGCCAGCTCGAAAGACCAGCCACAAGGGAAAGATGGCAAGACGCAGCAAGAAAAGCAAAAGAAGGGACAATCAGGACAGGTGAGGGAAAATATTTAGATTTGTTTTTGTGCTAATTTATTTTGATGGAATATTGTTGCCGTATTGCCATTGTTATGATATATTAACCTGGTGGGGGTTGATACTGTATCAAAACATTTATATAAGTACATACAGCAAGAGTCACTATTACAAATCGAGTCAAATTGTRACATGCTTCGTAAGCAACAGGTGTAGACTAACAGAAACATGCTTACCCACGGGCCCTTCCCAACAATGCAGAGAGAAATAATAGAAAAGTATTTGCGTAATAATAAATACACAATGAGTAACGATAACTTGGCTATATACACGAGGTACCAGTACCGAGTCAATGTGCAAGGGTACAAAGTAATTGAGCTATATATGTACATTTAACTAGGAATAAAGTGACAGATAATAAACAGTAGCAGCAGTGTATGTGACGAGTCCAAAAAGTTCATGCAAAAAGGGTCAATGCAGATAGTCCGAGTCGCAATTTGGTTAACTTTTTAACTAACTATTTAGTAGTCTTATGGCTTGGGGGTAGAAGCTGTTCAGGGTCCTGTTGGTTCCAGACTTGGTGCACCGGTACTGCTTGCCGTACGGTAGCAGAGAGAACAGTCTATGAATTGATTGGCTGGAGTCTTTAGGGCCTTCCTCTGACATTGCCTAGTATAGTGGTCCTGGATGGCTGGAAGCTCGGCCCCAGTGATGTACTGGTCCATACGCACTACCCTCTGTATCGCCCTGCGGTCGGATGCCAAGCAGTTGCCTCTTCAACCGATCGCTGCCTGCACCTGCACGCCTGTCCAACATCACTACTCTGGACGGCTCTGACTTAGAATATGTGGACAACTACAAATACCTAGGTGTCTGGTTAGACTGTAAACTCTCCTTCCAGACTCACATCAAACATCTCCAATCCAAAGTTAAATCTAGAATTGGCTTCCTATTCCGCAACAAAGCATCCTTCACTCATGCTGCCAAACATACCCTTGTAAAACTGACCATTCTACCAATCCTCGACTTCGGTGATGTCATTTACAAAATAGCCTCCAAACCCACTCAATAAATTGGATGCAGTCTATCACAGTGCCATCCGTTTTGTCACCAAAGCACCATATACTACCCACCACTGCGACCTGTACACTCTCGTTGGCTGGCCCTCGCTTCATACTCGTCGCCAAACCCACTGGCTCCAGGTCATCTACAAGACCCTGCTAGGTAAAGTCCCCCCTTATCTCAGCTCGCTGGTCACCATAGCAGCACCCACTGTTAGCACGCGCTCCAGCAGGTATATCTCTCTGGTCACCCCCAAAACCAATTTCATCTTTTGGCCGCCTCTCCTTCCAGTTCTCTGCTGCCAATGACTGGAACGAACTACAAAAATCTCTGAAACTGTAAACACTTATCTCCCTCACTAGCTTTAAGCACCAGCTGTCAGAGCAGCTCATAGATTACTGCACCTGCACCTCTTTCCCTACTGTATTTATTTATTTTGCTCCTTTGCACCCCATTATTTCTATCTCTACTTTGCACATTCTTCCACTGCAAATCAACCATTCCAGTGTTTTACTTGCTATATTGTATATACTTCGCCACCATGGCCTTTTTTTGCCTTTACCTCCCTTATCTCACCTCACTTGCTCACATTAGAATAGACTTATTTTTTAAAATAGACTTATTTTTCTACTGTATTATTGACTGTATGTTTGTTTTACTCCATGTGTTGTTGTATGTGTCGAACTGCTTTGCTTTCTCTTGGCCAGGTCGCAATTGTAAATGAGAACGTGTTCTCAACTTGCCTACCTGGTTAAATAAAGGTGAAATAAAAATAAAATAAAAATACCAAGCGGGGACGCAGCCAGTCAAGATGCTCTCAATGGTGCAGCTGTGTAACCTTTTTTGAGGATGTTAGTGCCCATTCCAAATCTTTTCAATCTCCTGATGGGTAAGAGGCATGTGTTAGTGTGTGGACCATGATAGATACTTAGTGATGTGGACACAGAGGAACTTGACGCCCGTCGACGTGAATCTCCCCCCAGTGTTCAATCGAGGTCACTACACACTACCGCATGGATGACACCAAACTGCATACCTCACCAGTGTTGCCTTTTTTCAAAATGGAGCTAGAAATCTAAGCCTTGACTTTAGGTTAAGAAACGTAAGGTATATTGTAGAAGACCTCCTTAATGCACAGAGTATTCCCTCTCATTTGTATAACTCTACTGTCATCGTGAAACAAGTTGACCTAACCCCYATCAATTAGAAAACAAAATTATCCTCAATGAGAAATTTGTTTTACCGCATACATTTTCAGYAAAAAAACTCCCGGGCTGTGAATCACGTACTATAATAATAATGTTATGGCTCTATTTACCCTTCGCAACCCCTTCATAGCCCTTCATAACTCTTTGTAACCACTGACTGAGCTAGGCGGCGGAGCATCCTGAAGAAGCTATCCAAGCAGAGCACGGTGATTCACAGCAGCCGCAGCTTCAACTCTGGACTGCAGCACCACTCTGTGTCGTCCAGCGAGAGCCTGCCAGGCTCCCCCACACACAGCCTGTCACCTGGCCCCTCCACCCCCTGCCGCAGTCCTGCCCCCGACCACCAGGCTGCAGGTAAGACAAGGCCCACGCTCCTGCAGCAATGTTGCTACTAACACTGTAACTATGACTACTACTATGGCTACAGTCACTACTGTATTACTAGGCTACTACTAAAACTACTACTGTTACCACTAACTTAAGCTTTTATCTCCCCATTTTGCTTTCCATATGTCTTAGTCCATGACAATGCAATAGCCCCTTTTGAGGTGGATCGTAAACTTACTTTGTATTTACCTCTCCCTCAGACACAAACTCTCCACAGAGCACTTCTCCCTGCTCCAGCTCTCCCAGCTCCCCGGCTGCACACATCCGGCCCAGCTCCCTGCACGGCCTGGGCTCCAAGCTGAGTATCCAGCGTTACACCAAGGTGGGTCGCCGCAAGTCCACCAGCAGCATCCCCCCATCCCCCCTGGCCTGCAACTCCTCTCCCCAGCCTCTGTCACCCCAGCGCTCCCCTTCTCCCCTCCCTGGCATCACCAAGACCTTCCACACAGTCCGTGGCAAGACTCTGTCGCCCCCAACCATTGTCCGCCATTGTGTGCGCCCCCGCAGCGCAGAGCCGCCCCGCTCTCCCCTCCTAAAGAGGGTGCAGTCGGCTGAGAGGCTCTCCAGCGCCTACCACGTTGACAAGAAGTCGTACCCCCACCGCAGGCACACGTTGGAGGTGCCTTTCCAGGGCGAGGGGGAGGACGTGGAGGTGGAGGGGGTCTGCGGCGGGGGGGTCTCCTACCTTGGGGACCACGGGAGGCTGCTGGGGGGTTACGGGGGCTGCCAGCGGCTGAGGGACTGGGCGGCAGAGCGTTCAGAGCAATTGGTGGTGATGAGGAAGCTCAACCTTTCGGAACGCCGTGACTCCTTCAAGAAGCAGGAGGCGGTGCAGGAGGTGAGCTTTGACGAGTCTGACGACCAGAAGACAAGCCCCACGTTCACCGTGATGCTCACTGCCCCTGGAGCCAACCGGCTCCAGCAGAGGGCAGCCTCCTGGACGCCTATGTCCCAACCCAGCGAGGAGGTGACTGAGGTGAAACGCTTCACCCTGGTGCCTCAGATTGCTGTGCAGGGCTCAACGGAGAGTGAAGAGCAGGACGACTGGGAGCCGTGCTCAGACGGAGAGGAGGAGGACGGCGGCAAGAGACAGGAGCCCGAATCTACCGATAACAACATTGGCACACAGCAGCTTGTTAAGGATGTCTCTCTCACGGTGAACGTCTCCAGTAAGGCACCAGAAGCGACAGCTGCTTTGCACAAAGACTGCCTCTGATAAGGTTGGGGATACCGCAATAGACTCTAGCCCCCAGAAAGGGAAGCTAAGGAAGTGACATTTCCTTGAATCATTTCATGCAGCACATATCTTCCAAGGATGCACCTTGACACTCTCACTGTTGAAGGAAGGAAATGTTTGGGCAACAGAGTGTTTCCCCTCCGAAGGAACTCAAACGAATCGCGACATTGATTTTGTTTTGTAGATTTCACTTGATCCAGGATATTGTTTTATAAATATGTAACACAAGGAAATAGATTGCACTTTATTTCCTGGGTTTATTTATTACTTTTATAAGCTAAGTGGATTTTTGGGGCCAAAAAAGGAAAATGTTAAATTGATAGTGGCTAGCCAAGGTTAAATCATGTTTTGTGTCCATATATTTTGTTGTTATGTCTATTTTTAAACATGCTACAGAGTAGTTGCTAATAGTAGTTCAAAGAAGTGAGTAGTTTGAGAGGAATTCATTTTTTACACATTCATGTTTTGATTTAGGCTCGTGTGCTGTGACTTAGTGATGCTTTTGTGTAATCTCAGCCAGTAGTTTTGAAAGTGGTGCTAATTACAGTGCATTCGTAAAGTATTCAGACCCCTTGTCTTTTTCCACATTTTGTTACGTTACACACTTATTCAAAAATGTATTTAATCGTTTTTTCCCTCATCTACACACAATACCCCATAATGACAAAGCAAAAACTGTTGTTTTAAAAAACTTTTTTTTGCAAATGTATTAAAAATAAAAAACAGATACCTTATTAAGATAAGTATTAAAACTCTTTGCTATGAGACTCAAAATTGAGCTCAGGTGCATCCTGTTTCCATTGATCATCCTTGAAATGTTTCTACAAATTGATTGGAGTCCACCTGTGGTAAATTGAATTAATTGGACATAATTTGGAAAGGCACACACCTGTCTATATAAGGTCTCACAGTTGACAGTGCAAGTCAGAGCAAAAACCAAGCCATGAGGTCGAAGGAATTGTCCTAAGAGCTCCAACACAGAATTGTGTCTAGGCACAGATCTGGGGAAGGGTATCAAAAAATGTCTGCAGCATTGAAGGCCCCCAAGAACACAGGGGCCTCCATCATTCTTAAATGGAAGAAGTTTGGAACCACCAAGACTCTTCCTGAGCAATCGGGGAAGAATGGCCTTAGTCAGGGAGGTGACCAAGAACCCGATGGTCACTCTGACAGGGCTCCAGAGTTCCTCTGTGGAGATGGGAGAACCTTCCAGAAGGACAACCATCTCTGTAGCACTCCACCAATCAGGCCTTTATGGTAGAGCGGCCAGACAGAAGCCACTCCTCAGTAAAAGGCACATGACAGCCCGCTTGGTGTTTGCCAAAAGGCAACTAAAGGACTCTCAGACCATGAGAAAAAAGATTCTCTGGTCTGATGAAACCAAGATTGAACTCTTTGGCCTGAATACCAAGCGTCACGTCTGGAGGAAACCTGGCACCATCCCTACGGTGAAGCATGGTGGTGGCGTTTTTCAGTGGCAGGGAGTGGGAGACTAGTCAGAATCGAGGGAAAGATGAACAGAGCAAAGTACAGAGAAATCCTTGATGATAACCTGCTCCAATGACCCCAAGCACACAGCCAAGACAACGCAGGAGTGGCTTCAGGACAGGTCTCTTAATGTCCTTGAGTGACCCAGCCAGAGCCCAGACTTGGACCCGATCGAACATCTGTGGAGAGAAAATAGCTGTGCAGGCCCCCCCCCCCCCCCCCCCCTCCAACTTCACAGAGCTCGAGAGGATCTGCAGAGAAGAATGGGAGAAACTCCCCAAATACAGGTGTGCCAAGCTTGTAGGGTCATACCCAAGAAGAATCGAGGCTGTAATCGCTGCCAAAGATGTTTCAACAAATTATTGAGTAAAGGGTCTGAATACTAATGTAAAATATGATATCAATTTTGTTATTCTTTATATATTTGCAAAAATATCTAAACCTTTTTTTGCATTGTCATTATGGTGTAATGTGTGTAGATTGAACTATTTAATTCATTTTAGAATAAGGCTGTAACGTAACAAAATGTGGAAAAGGTCAAGGGGTCTGAATACTTTCCGAATGCACTGTGGCTKGGTCAGGTTTTGGTTGATGTGAAGTCATTGTATTACTAACAAATGGTATTAGCTGCCATGAAACAGATTTGTTTTGTTTTTGTTCTCTTAACCCATATCTTATTGAATGAGGGCCTTTCTTGTTTGACAAATAGCTCCTATTCCCTTGTTTGCAGGCTTGATAGTAGCAGGAAAATGCAGTCCCCTTTACAAATGCTTCAATTATTTTGCTAGTTTATATTTCTAAGCATTTTTACCCAAATCTCAAAGAGGGTATTTCTTCCAATCTTATTTAACATATAAATTAAAGCCAGGTTTGGTTCGTTTTGAAACCTGTTGATTATATTGCACAATATTTTGTCATAACCTCATCATGTTTGTTCATCCCGACCTCATCCACTTCTGGGTTTCCTGGTTCCTCTGTACTGATTCTCATGGACAACAGGGTTTATACCCACTTGATTTCGCTGAAATCATGGTAGCATGGCAATTTGAGCTTGCTGCCAATGCTTGTACTACTAAAGCATAGAACTTTAATCCTATCAAATGCTGTCACCTAATCTCTGTCACAGAGGCAATTGTTGACAGGATATTGTTTTGATAAGACACAAATAGATAGTTTTGCTCTCAAACCTGTTTTAGGCTACATCCTAGAATTCAGCTGTCCAGGTGACACCACCAAGCTAAAGATAAACAGTTCAAGCTTTCCACAAGATCCGCTAGCATATTTTCAAATGATACTAAAATGCAGCTGTTGACCTTTATCTACATATTATACTCCGATTTGAGCACAATGACTAGTGTGCGTGTAAATGTCCATGCGTAAGAAACCCATTCCTCTTTCATCTTCTTCTTCAGTGTGTTGATGTTTACATTGTGGTGAAGTGCACTAAGGAAAATGTATATTTTGACATGAATTTTGTAAACGATATAAGGAAGAGGCAACAATGGAGGAGCGTGACATACCTTCAGTCAGAACCCAGGGCTTAGATATTAGGAACAGATMATCGTTTTATGTCTTTGTACTGTACATGTATTTATGTATGTATTTTGATATCGGAGTCTTAATGCCATATGCATTATTATTATACTTAATAGTATTATATTTTAGAGTATACCAACATACCAGTTGCACAAGTGATGTGAACAACAATGGCTGTAAAAATGTGCCTCAAGGATGAAGCTTGTTGGGGAATCACATCATTGTTGCAAAAMGAGTTATGTTGTGTTGAACACCATCATTTTGGGCCTTTTATACACTACAGTAGTTCTGAAGGTTGATATTGTGTTAAATTTTACTTGCTGTTATGTAACTGTCTGTACATATCAAAAGTTGGCGGTGGGAGGGGGTTCTTTCAGAGTCTCAACAGATCCTCAAAAGAGGTCTATATTTTCAGATTTGATGAACTACTCAGAAGTCAGTGGTGGTGAAATGAAATTATACCCAGGACACGCTATCTCGCGGAGCCGGTCAGAATTGTTTACAATGAACATGCTATGTACAATTTCAACAAATGGTATTTTGTAATCCTGTATTTCTATGTACTGTGTAGGTATTGTATTGCAGTCTGTGCATTTCAACACTACACCGTTTTAAAGGCTTTACTCAAGTACCTTTTTGGAACTGTAAAACTTCTGAACTGTTCTATAAGAATACAGTATGATGCATTTTCTCTTGTTTACGCCTTTGTTAGATGCATGCTGCATGAGACAAGGACACATAATACTTGATTGCATGGTACTCTGGGTTTATATAGCCCATGCTGGGGTTTCTACAGTGTGTCTAATAGAGCATTTGTGTGCAAAGTCAACTTTTGCACTTCCCTCTGACTCCTACTCATCATACCCTGAACCACAAATAGACAACTGGTCTGTTTTCCTAATAGTTGTAGGTCTTTTTCTGTGTGTGCTGGGATGAAATCTTCCACTCTCGGGATGTGTATGTCTAATGTTTTTCACTTTCTCACCACTGCGCGGTAAAGAATCTCTTTCGTCATCTACGTCATAAGGGGTGCATGTGGTTCATCAAGGGCTGGGAGTGAAGCTTAGACGGTTAGGCTATGCATAGCCCATACAGTGGTTTGTCTCTCTTGCATTTAACACTCATTTAAAAAATAAATTAAAAAATAAATAAAAATAAAATGGTCTGCTATCGAACGCCTCTATGTCAACTTAGTTGTAGACAAGGGTACCTGTACACATTGTCACACACTTACAGGGTCAAATGGACACACATGCAAAAACATGTCCACATTCATTCTTTCCCTTTGTTTGATTCTGTGATTGAGTTAGAAATACTGGAGGTACAGTGCTAATGTCCATTTTATGTGAATATGGAGAGTATGATGGTGTTCATATTTGTTTTATTCGAAGCCAGTTTTGTCTGACTAGTTTTTCTTTTTGTGGTTCTAACTGTATGGCCTAGCGCTCTATTCAAACAAAAGCAAATGTTGAGTAAATAGATGGCTAGGATGTGAATATGCCTACGGTTGGGTTGGACTATTGAATGTATTTGCCGAGAAGTGTTTGTGTACCTGAGAATCCTAACAATTTTGCAGGCTCACATCACTTTGCCTTGTTTGAACATCTGTCTGCTTTTGTTTGAGTAGGGATGCCGGCCATCCTTGGTACAAGTGTCCAGATGGATCTATTTTGTGTTTTTACTTGATGTTTCCAAACGGTTTTATAATAAATTGTTTCCGTATGGCATTTGATATTGAAGGCACACATTGTCCTATCTTTTGTTTAAGAAGATCTTTTGAACTGGTGGGTGTTCAGCAAGCTTCATACAACACAAGTTTAGCTGGTATGACCAAAAGTATGGAGCTGCAGCCCTGCAGCAGCCTGTGACGAAACTAGCCAGTCACTAAAAGCAATACTATCGCCATCTACTGGCTGTGTTTAATCCCTACCACATATTTGTGAACTCCTTTTCTTTCCTAGATTCCTTTTCTCCTTTACTAGCGCCCTTTCATTATCTCCTTTTCTCGCTCCCTTCCTTTCCTCCCTACTTGCCGTGGTTAATCCCTACCACATGTATGAACTCCTTTTTGTTCCTAGATTCCCATTCCTTTCCTCATTTCCTAGCTTCCTTTCCTCCTTTTGCTAACTTCCTTTCTTTCCCTACCTCCATTTCCTATCTCCGTTTCCTTAATTCTTTTCCTAGCTAATTTCATCCTTTCCTAGCTCCCTTTCCTTTTATTAATATTCTTTCCTAGTTTCCTTTCATCTCTCCCGTTCCTTGCTCCCTTTCTTTTCCTCCTTTCTTAGCTTCCTTTCCATCTTTCCTAGCTTCCTTCCCTATCTCCTTTTCTTATTTCATGTCCTTATTTCCTTTCCTAGATCATTTTCCTTTCCTCTCTACTGGCCATGGTTAGATGTCACATTTGGGGAAGCTAAGAATTTATCCTACCATTTCTACCGATCTGCGTGCCAGTTATGATTTCACAGTTTAATTTCAATAATAACGTTTTCGTTTCTCAAAATCATTGTCACATGGTTACAAAAATGACTGAGAAGCTCAGCTTATTAGTAGTGGTGGTCAGAAATCAGACATCCCCAAATGGGCACTTTCCGACGGCACTCCAACATTACCAGGACAGAGAAACGAACCAGACACATGCTCATTGCTCATATGGGGTGTGATTCCAGACAGAGTTAAGCATGTGTAAATGGAACGTAATTCCCTTTGTATGCTCTTCTCTCTCAATGCTTATTGTGAGCTTGAATTTAAGCATGAGAATAGCATGCTGTTCACCTGCTATTCGTTTTGACTGGAGATCTAATACATTAAGGTGTGGCTACAGATACTGTACACTGACCTTGACTTAATTCCCTTATAATTCCACCTTCTTTACGCGCAAGGAAGTCAAAAATAAGGTCTAGCGAACCGAATGGAAAAAGCATCTATATTATTTTTTACGATAACAGCTATGTAAATGAGTAATCAGTTTGGATAAGGGAATTGTAAATATAAACGACACTTGTTTTTAGATACATTTTACCTTATAATCCCTGGAGACAAATGTGAAACCAGTCATATGGCAGCAAACGGAAGCATATAAACGTATCAACTTTCCAAGAGTAATGTTTATGAAATACTGTGCCATTATGCCGAATTTAAATTTTAACGTTTTAATTATCGGCTACCCCGACTTTCCCTGTTTCCTATTTCTATCAAGGTAGATATTCAGTATCGATTGTCAGTAGGCCTAATAACCACACATATCCAACTGCCAATTTACTTTGTTCGCTTCAGTTGGTTTAGCCTAGATTATTATTCCATTTAATTACATTGTTTTCTTTACTTTCATTTGCTTCCTCTGTAAACGCGGTCACGGCCATGTGGTTGTTGCTGATGATCATTAGTAACAGTTGATCATATAAAAAAAAGACATGTAGGCTAATTTAAATCATTACTGAGCCGATCGCAGACCAAGCCGAGTGTGAACCCTACGCGTGCCGCAATACTTCGCTGTCATTACACAGTTCCAGGGTTAGTACAGGCAATAGAGCAGGGTATAGAGCGGTAGGTTTGTCATACACGGAAGACACTATTATAATTATATTTACGCTAATCTTCCAACATTAAGACCTTTATTTATGTATTTTAGCAGTCCCGTTGAGACCAAGGACTCTTGCAACTCACAATTACACCGAAATCCCAATCACGGCATTATAGTGGTGCAGTGCTAGAGGCGTCACTACAGACCCTGGTTCGATCCTGGGCGCACAATTGGCCCAGCGTCGTACGGGTTAGGGGAGGGTTTGGCCAGGGTAGGCCGTCATTGTAAATAAGAATTTGTTCTTAACAGTAAAACAAACAAACAGTTAAGTACATTAAAAAAATAAAAAATAAAAAAGCCATAGTCTAGGACCGGAAGAAACGGAGGTGAGGTGAGGAAACATGGAAACAAATGCAGCTGAAATGAGACATTCCTTCTCCACTAGCGAGTCATCAGGCAAATGACAGTTCCCTGGATGGGTTCAGAAGGTAAGGGGTCAACGTCAAGAGACCAGMTTGCTCCCAAGGGAGGTGGTGGCGGCCTTCTCCCTCTCCTGTAGGAGACAGCGAGACCGAGAGAAAGAGGCAGGGGTGGTTTAGGATTTCAGAAAGCATAGCAGTCGTCATCTGAGCTCTCATTAATGACTTCTATCTTCATTTGAGTTCTCATCTACAGAGTCATCAAAAATATCCCCTTCTCCCAGAATGAGCTTGTGGTAGGTATTCCTGGTGTTGACTTCGTCTTGTATCAGGTCACTCAATCTTCTCTTCAGGTGGCAGAGAAGGCTATTCCTCCCTCCCTCTGACAAAAAGTTCAGTCCAAAAATAATATAAACCTCAACTTACTCTGACCTTGCAGCTGTAGGGACAGTGCCTCCAGAGATCCCGCTGCTCTTTGTAGTCTTCCCCAGTGCCGCCAGAGATCCCGCTGCTCTTTGTAGTCTTCCCCAGTGCCTCTTCATCTCCTGCACCAGGATCCTCTCTTCCTCCTGCAGTCTGTTCACCAACATCAGGCTGTCAAAGATTGCCTTTTTGATGGCAAGATGGCTGTTGCCTGTGAGATGTAAGCTCACAGAGGTATATAACGGAACAGCGATGATTGCAGCCTACGCTGGAGGTAAAAATTCAGTCACAATAGAAACCMTCTGCAATCATACACTTACTGTTGCCATGTCTCTCCCATGACCACACAAAGTTGTCAGTATTGAGCAGCTCATCCACTGTGGGGAGCCTAAACTCTGCCTTCTGCTCTTGAAGTTGAACAATGGCAGCTGTCAAGGCCTTGTCCTCAACAATTTTTATCCGAATCTGATGCCTCCACTTGTTGCCGTCTGAATAAAAAGGGGTGATTAGACGGACTGGGGGCTCCCGAGCGGCGCAGCGGTCTAAGGCACTGCATCTCAGTGCTTGAGGCGGCACTACAGACCCTGGTTAGATTCCAGGCTGTATCACAACCGGCAGTGATTGAGAATCCCATAGGGAGGCACACAATTGGCCCAGCATCGTCCGGGTTTGGGTTTGGCCGGGGTAGGCCGTCATTGTAAATAAGAATTTGTTCTTAACTGACTTGCCTAGTTAAATAAAGGTTAAATCAATAATAATTCAGATATATTACATAAGTTATAGAGCTACTATAGAGGCACAAACAAAGAGAGTACAAATCAATCAACTCATTTCTAAAGCATTTGTTGTCATGCAGTTATAACATTATACAAGGCATGCACAGTTGTGGCTCACAAGTTGATCTGTTGTTTCACGTAATTTCTCAGTTTAATGAAATGTTTTGCATTAGATCAATTAATAACATAGGGCATGCCTACATTTGATCATCAACATGATCTGAGGTGTATGACTAATGCATTTTCTTTCACAAATCAGTTTTACTGCTTGATTAATAATGTGTTTGAGGTCATATTGTTGTTGGGGCTTGCCTGTCCAACGGTAGAGGTAGTGTTTCCTCTGTCTCCCACTGTCAAGCCCCTCAGTCTTCTTCTGGAGATGCCGTGTCTGACTATCCTGAAGTGTGGCTGTCAAACATAGAGCAGGTTACAAACATAACTCCACTTACATCAACGCAATTCTGAAGTTGTACGACAGAAACATTCACCTTCTGCCTGTTGGATTCTGMCTTGAAATATACTTATTCCTGTCATCATATTAGAACGTATTGATTACTTTACATGTATATGAAATGAACAGTTGAAGTTGGAAGTTTACATACACCTTAGCCAAATACATTTAAACTCAGTTTTTCACAATTCCTGACATTTAATCCTAGTAAAAATTCCCTGTCTTAGGTCAGTTAGGATCACCACTTTATTTTAAGAATGTGAAATGTCAGAATAGTAGAGAGAATTATTTCTTTCAGCTTTTATTTCTTTCATCACATTCCCAGTGGGTCAGAAGTTTACATACACTCAATTAGTATTTGGTAGCATTGCCTTTAAATTGTTTAACTTAGGTCAAACGTTTCGGGTAGCCTTCCACAAGCTTCCCACAACTTATTGGGTGAATTTTGGCCCATTAATCCTGACAGAGCTGGTGTAACTGAGTCAGGTTTGTAGGCCTCCCTGCTCGCAACAGGCTTTTTCAGCTTGCCCACACATTTTCTATAGGATTGAGGTCAGGGCTTTGTGATTGCCACTCCAATACATTTACTTTGTTGTCCTTAAGCCATTTTGCCACAACTTTGGAAGTATGCTTGGGGTCATTGTCCATTTGGAAGACCCATTTGCGACCAAGGTTTAACTTCCTGACTGATGTTGCTTCAATATATCCACATCATTTTCCTCCTCATGATGCCATCTATTTTGTGAAGTGCAGCAGTCCCTCCTGTAGCAAAGCACCCCCACAACATGATGCTGCCACCCCCGTGCTTCACGGTTGGGATGGTGTTCTTCGGCTTGCAAGCTTCCCCCTTTTTCCTTCAAACATAACAATGGTCATTATGGCCAAACAGTTCTATTTTTGTTTCATCAGACCAGAGGACATTTCTCCAAAAAGTACGATCTTTGTCCCCATGTGCAGTTGCAAACCATAGGCTGGCTTTTTTATGGAGGTTTTGGAGCAGTGGCTTCTTCCTTGCTGAGCGGCCTTTCAGGTTATATCGATATAGGACTCGTTTTACTGTGGATATAGATACTTTTGTACCTGTTTCCTCCAGCATCTTCACAAGGTCCTTTGCTGTTGTTCTGGGATTGATTAGCACTTTTCGCACCAAAGTACGTTCATCTCTAGGAGACAGAACGCGTCTCCTTCCTGAGCTGTATGACGGCTGTGTGGTCCCATGGTGTTCATACTTGCATACTATTGTTTGTACAGATGAATGTGGTACCTTCAAGCATTTGGAAATTGCTCCCAAGGATGAACCAGACTTATGGAGGTGTACAATTTTTTTCTGAGGTCTTGGCTGATTTCTTTTGATTTTCCCATGATGTCAAGCAAAGAGGCACTGAGTTTGAAGGTAGGCCTTCAAATACATCCACAGGTACACCTCCAATTGACTCAAATGATGTCAATTAGCCTATCAGAAGCTTCTAAAGCCATTACTTAATTTTCTGGAATTTTCCATAAAACGAGATTTAATGACTCCCACCTAAGTGTATGTAAACTTCCAACTTCAACTGTATATGTTGGCGGTCAATGAAGGGTGAATAGGAACTTTGGGTTTGGAAAGTTACTGAGTGAGACTATGGGAGGATCAGGAAGTTCATATTCTGTTCAAACATGCTATTGCTGAATATTAATATTTCTAAGGAAGGAGGCAAAGGGTTTCAGTTTGGTTTTAGTTCCTGATAAGGCAGGCCAGTTGCTGTGGAACTAGGACAAGGAGGGATGTGAAACTCAACTCGAGATAAGGTCAGCAGTTGAAGAGAGAAGACACTGCTGGGAAGGGGCCATAGGGGCCCACCCCGAAAACCATCTGACTACAGTCCTATCCCATACACAAACACTTCCACCCCCATGAGGGTCCTAGACTTAGGCAGGCCATGACAATACCAGTAAAGTTAACATATTGTGTTTCTGCCTAACAACAGGGAAGGAGTGTTTATCTTAGACATGCAAGTTGGCAACTCTGCCTAGTCGGAAGGTATAAATATATGCTTGTGGGTAGAATAAACTTGGTTTGAGTTTTTTCTGGTTGTCCGTTTCAGTTTTTGCTCTATTTGTTCAGAACCTAACATACCTTCAGGCCCCTGCTGGACCTCAGCAACCCTGAAGCACAGCGTCGTTGATGTCCAGCTCTGCCCGCTTTTCTTCAAGGAGGCTGGRCGTCTCTTTCAGTCTTTTGACATTCTGAAAAAAATCTATTAAATTAAGGAATAACATATGTGAAGGTTTTAATATGTCAAGTGAATCACACTAAAATATTTGACTTTAATGTATACAGTTTTCCTACATCAAGATGACTAATAGAATAATTAAAAGCTGAGCCAGGGATGCAGACAGAAGATCAGACATGTAGAAATAGATAAACAAGAATGAGAAAGCAAATATTTTTTAATCTGTATTATGAAAGCCCACCCCCCCACCAAAAAACCCCCCATCATCTTCAGTCAGCTATTCTAATAATGTGTGCCTAACCAATCAACATAAAGATTGCAATTACAGTCGTGTAAGATACAAAATATTAACATTACATCACCATCAGTTAAACTAAAAAATTGTGCAGCTTGACTAAAAAGTGTGTATTGCAGGAGGTGCCATCAGATTTAATTTGAAACACCAAAACAATAAACACASACCTTGCTCCTGGAAGGTAAGGMACCCCTCATCATCCTGATGAATTACGGTGGTTGGGGACAAGGGGCGATAAAACCCTTCAAACAGAGACTCCTGTTGTGCAAAACCTTGGTGCTATGGGTGGCTATGTCACATGCGGCACAGAGAAGATGCCTGGGCAGGCTATCCTCACTGTTTCAATACTGACACTGGCCCAACACAGTACCTTCAGCAGAGAGCATGCTGTCCACCATTGCCTCAATCTTTTCCCCCAACTTTTGTCTGCCTCTCTGCCCAGGTCACCTTTGGGGTTACGTGACAATCTGGCCCCGTGAAACTCCCCATCAGCTCCTGTAGGTCCAGCATCAGGGAGTCTTGTGGAGATAAAAAAAAAATTGAATACAAAATCATGACAGAACTCATGAACAGAATAGCTTGGCTGTATTAAAAATAAAAAATAAATTAGCATGGTATTTGTTTGGCATTCTAGCATTCTGTACCTGAATCTTGTGGGGATAGGTGCAGTAGCATGGTACTGCAGGAGGATGGGTACTGGTACTGGAAACAATTCAATAAAAATTGTGTTATATTTCTTCATCAACGCAACTTAAGTATAACTTAGTATAACTGTGTTGATTGGGTGATGAGATGAGAATCCACTCTGACAGATATGTCATAAAATTATGATATACATGTCCTGTACATCATTATATTAGATATGTCATTAAATTACATGTGCATAACTATGTGGTTTTAATGTACCTTAGCAGTGGTTCTTCTTATTTTGAGAGTAATATAACATCTTGAATCTATTTTCAATACATGCAACCTAAGAGTTCATGCCTGCAAGACAGAGGCTTAGGTTACAGTCAATCGGTCTGAGGATTTAAAAGTTTTATAGCACTACTTTGTATTTAATCCCGCACTGAAATGAAAGCCAGTGAGCCAGCTAAAATTGGTCAGTATATTGCAACTGCATTTAGTACTAGTTAGAAACGTCCTAACAAGGTAGTCATGCTGCCTGACAAGTTGAACGACGCTAGCCTTGATGAGGCCCTTACTCTCTTGGGGTTGTTGTGTGTAGTATGATTTCCTTAGGGTCAAGCGACCTGGCTTCAAGCCTACCTCAGGTCAATACCCCCTCATACCATTCGCTACTCTGATGAGCAGAAGTAGGATAGTGTATGACAGTCAAAAGCATGTCCTGTTAAAGCTTGAAGAATTTGTTATAGAGAAGCACAGGTTGTGTTTTCTGAACCGAGGGACTAGTGTAACGATCCTAGCCTATGCACATTTGTGGCCTGCTGGAGGTCATTTTGCAGGGCTCTGGCAGTGCTCCTCCGTGCACAAAGGCGGAGGTAGCGGTCCTGCTGCTGGGTTGTTGCCCTCCTACGGCCTCCTCCACGTCTCCTGATGTACTGGCCTGTCTCCTGGTAGCGCCTCCATGCTCTGGACACTACGCTGACAGACACAGBAAACCTTRTTGCCACAGCTCGCATTGATGTGCCATCCTGGATGAGCTYCACTACCTGAGCCACTTGTGTGGGTTGTAGACTCCGTCTCATGCTACCACTAGAGTGAAAGCACCGCCAGCATTCAAAAGTGACCAAAACATCAYCCAGGAAGRATAGGAACTGAGAAGTGGTCTGTGGTCACCACCTGCAGAACCACTCCTTTATTGGGGGTGTCTTGCTAATTGCCTATAATTTCCACCTTTTGTCTATTCCATTTGCACAACAGCATGTGAAATGTATTGTCAATCAGTGTTGCTTCCTAAGTGGCCAGTTTGATTTCACAGAAGTGTGATTGACTTGGAGTTACATTGTGTTGTTTAAGTGTTCCCTTTATTTTTTTGAGCAGTGTATATAGTGGATTCACACATGATAGAAGTAAATTGGTATACATTGTGGATGGTTGATTTTCATTATCGTGGGAACTGTGTTATATTGTGCAAAAGCAAAAGCCTCCATAGTTAATGCTAAAATATTTGTTATTTATCTGCTTTAATTCACTCAGTTGTGAACAAAACTGGTATTATTATTTATGAACTAGATGTGTATTCATATTTACACAATTGATATACAGACAGCAAAAAGAGAATTACAATTGACAGTTTAAAATGTGCAGACACGTGTAGCTATGTAATCATATTTATATGGGAGACACACAGGCCATAAATAAACTAGCTACGCCATCAAATATCTAATTAAAAGGCTAAATAGTTTATTCTGTTATATGTTATGTATTCTGTGCAGAGTAATTCTTTATTTTAAGTTGGGTGCGGTATTCAACACAACCACAGGTATAATAAGAACGAACACAATGGTCAGTTCCGGTACAAATGATAAAATGTCAGTTCCGGAACTACGGAATCATGGGAGATTGAGTTTCACAGTCAGACACTTTTAAATCATGAAATAAATACCCCAATAATTCGCTAAACAGTATTTCCATGTCCTTGCTTACATGATTGATATTATTGTCTTTTTACATAATTAATAACGGTGAGCTGCTAGCTAAAAAGGCCCAATGTTCACTGGGGTTGCAACCGGCGGGTACCAAAAAGCTAACGTTAGCATACAAGATACTGTTGGCCAGAGTGAAAAATATAACTTCCTGTCTAGAAGATGAACCAATATACGTAACTGATTGAAATAAAAATATGTTTAGAATTAAGCGGGCTGAAATACAGAAAATACTCGATTATTTGTCATTTCTTGTCCAATAACTTACCTCATTCTCACTGTAAAATAGCTAGCTAGCTGGGTTGTGACTACAATATGCGTTTGTACTTGCTTTTAACCAAAGCGTGTGTCAAATCGTTACAGCTCTGATGTTTACAAGCAACGTTATTCAATTCAAAATGTTAGCTAGATATTTCAACTCTGTATGGCAAGCGTGAATGTCTAACTGAAAACGTTTAATGGGCTAAATTACATATTCTGTTAATATATGACCACAACCTGATCTGTTGTTGCAATTTGTATTCTATCACATTTCAGATTTAGATATATTAATTGATAACGATGAAGTTTGGATGTAGTGAACTCCCTTTTCAAAGTAACTTTAGTTAAGTAAACTATATTTTTCTTAACATGCTGAACAGACCACTCGCGCTCGTAKGTGCGCAGTTTCCATACCAGGCGGTGATACAGCCCGACATGATGCTCTCAATTGTGCATCTGTAAAAGTTTGTGAGGGTTTTAGGTGACAAGCCAAATTTCGCCAGCCTCCTGAGGTTGAAGAGGRGCTGTTTGCGCCTTCTTCACCACACTGTCTGTGTGGGTGGACCATTTCAGTTTGTCCGTGATGTGTATGCTGAGGAACTTAACTTTCCACCTTCTCCACTGCTGTGCCAACGATGTGGATAGGGGGTTGCTCCCTCTGCTGTTTCCTGAAGTCCACGATAGCTTGCTGTTGCTAGATCGTTTGTCCTGGGATATAAACATTGGGTTGTTATAAGGTCCTATACTCCAACAAATAATCCACAGATAAATTTGTTTCTAGTTTTGTAAATTTCTTCATTGCCAATTGTTTGGAGTGCAGATTTACCTTATGAAGGTGCGTAAGGGATGTATGCGTGGTTCTCTTGCGCGTGCTGAATAAATCAAATTCAAATGCTGAAAACCCTCTCACTTGCTGGCCAACAGATTTTCTCTTGGGAGTTTTCAGTACATTTATCTTGAGCCATCCCTTTAAATATTTTGTTGACAGACTCAATAGAATATATCGAGAGAACGGATTCAGAATATTTGGGATCAATGAAAGAAATCCATCTAAATATTCATATCTGTTTAAGCACCAATTGTTACATTTAAAAATACTCTGATCTTGTAGATTATTTAAGTTTATGAAAGTATTTATTAATCATACAAAACAGGGTTGGAGAGCTTTTATGCACGAAAGAAAACGGTTGTTTGATTCATTCTAAAAATGGCTACGTTCAGTTACTTGTTAATTAATAAATGCATTAAGCACTAACAGCTCTGAGTGTGTTTCAATCCATCCATTATTTTGATGTAATAAAAAGTGTTGGTGGAGCATGCTGCAAGCCATTGCTGCCCCTTGCAACATTGAAAATACAACATCATCTTGCTAATCTGATACTGAGTGGAATGTACTGTTGCCCAACCCATATATTTCAGCAGTGCAGGACA
Organism: Salvelinus sp. IW2-2015; assembly: GCF_002910315.2. NCBI lineage: Eukaryota > Metazoa > Chordata > Actinopteri > Salmoniformes > Salmonidae > Salvelinus > Salvelinus sp. IW2-2015. The sequence continues at coordinate 9,748,514 of NC_036856.1, read as the reverse complement.
ATAACATAGGTTGCCTATTTACAGCATTTGATGTACTAGTTGTTTTACAAAAATGAATTGAAGTCAATTGATATATTCATGGTATAAACAAAATATTGAATTTTACATTATTAAGTTCAAACTATAGCCTACTAAAATAGACACCTGACACACCACTGATTGATATAGGTTATGAGCAGTGGATTGGTCTGAACCACTTTAGTAGGCCTAATGAGTTATGAGAAAACAATCAGAAAAAGTGATGGGAATATTACATTTTGAAAAGCAAATACTTAGATTGAATATGTAGGCAAATTCCGTCATCAGTGGACCTGTGTGAGGGATGTTATGAAGAATTAGGGAGTTTTGAAGGGGCTGATACAATGTTGTACTGTTTAGGACATGCAGGGCTCCTGTTACCATTTGTAACAGGGAACAACTTATTATAGCTTATTATATTGCTGACTGACCTTCAAATAGGCTACACAATACAAGGCTATTTGGTATAATAAGCGCTTCATAGAATAGTTTATTATAGGTCTATAATAGGCTAGATTAAAATACATACATTTCCAGTCAAAAGTTCAGACACACTTACTCATTCAAGGATTTATCTTTATTTTTACTATTTTCTACATTGTAAAATAGTGAAGACATCAAAACTATGAAATAACACATATGGAATCATGTAGTAACCAAAAAAGTGTTAAACAAATGAAAATATATTTTATATTTGAGATTCTTCAATGTAGCCACCCTTTGCCTTGATGACAGCTTTGCACATTCTCAACCAGCTTCATGAGGTAGTCACCTGGAATGCAATTAACAGGTGTGCCTTGTTAAAAGTTAATTTATGGAATTTCTTTCCTTCATAATGCATTTGAGCCAATCAGTTATGTTGTGACAAGGTAGGGGTGGTATACAGATAGCCCTGTTTGGTAAAAGACCAAGTCCATATTATGTCAAGAACAGCTCAAATAAGCAAAGAGAAACGAAAGTCCATCATTACTTTAAGACATGAAGGACAGTCAATCCGGAAAACTTCAAGAACATTGTAAGTTTCTTCAAGTGCAGTCGCAAAAACCATCAAGCGCTACGTAGTTTTCATTGATTTTAAACAACATCAAGGCCTATCCAGCAGCATACCACCCTGCATCCCACTGCTGGCTTGCTTCTGAAGCTAAGCAGGGTTGGTCCTGGATGGGAGAACAGATGCTGCTGGAAGTGGTGTTGGAGGGCCAGTAGGAGGCATCCTTTCCTGTGGTCAAAAAAATATCCCAATGTCCCAGGGCAGTGATTGGGGACATTGCCCTGTGTGGGATGCTGTCTTTCGGAGGGGACGTTAAATGGGTGTCCTGACTCTTTGTGGTCACTAAAGATCCCATGGCACTTATTGTAGGGGTGTTAACCCTGGTGTCCTGGCTAGATTCCAAATCTGTCCCTCATACCATCATGGCCACCTAATCATCCCAGTTTACAATTAGCTCATTCATCCCTCACCTCTCACCTGTAACTATCCCCCAGGTTGTTCCTGTAAATGAGAATGTGTTCTCAGTCAACTTACCTGGTAAAAAAAATACAAAAATCCTATTTGTCTTCCAGGGACTTCAGCTCATGAGTTTGTACAGCAGTTTCCTCCTCCAGAAAATGTCCCCCCCCCCCCCCCCCCCCACCCCACACCTTGGAGAGGTAAGATGGCTGTGTAATATCAGAACATTTGATTCTGAGGTGTTTAGTACAAGGAATTTGCCAAGATAAATAGCAGCATTGCCCAGAAAATATGCCACATAGTGCTTTCAATTTGGCATGAATGTTTCAGTTATCCATACTTACATGTAATCCAATGCTTTGGTAGGGGATATTTTATGCATGACATGACATATGTAAACATATATTTATTATGATCGACTTCGATCCCTATGGTATAGAAACAGTGACATTTGAAAGTGTTTATCAGCTAGGTGAGACGCTTGGGATTTGATAGGAATTCACCTTTCTGCTCACACTACTCCTGAATACCAGTCAACCTTTCCTCCCGCCATCTGGTTTTAGACCCTTCAAACTTAGCACTCCTAAAAGGGGCTCCTTGGCCTCTGGGTAGCATGTCAAAGGCCAGGTTAGCYTTGAAACGCGCCGTGTTCCAGTTAGCGTCTCGCCCATGTATTTTTAGCTCCGGGTGATGTATTTTGGATGTTTATATATGTGTTACTGACCCACTAATCCAGGCATGCCAGGAGAGAAGAGACTATTTCAGAAGGGTGAGTTAACTTGTGTATGTGTGGGAAACTCGTGCAGGTTTGGAGTGTGAGACTTTGAATAGGCCACCTGGCTCCTTGGCTGCTGGCGGTCAGAGACAGAGCCTGAATATCGGTAAGACCCACTTCCTCTCTTACACCTTATGTCTGTGCATGCATGCGTTGTTCTTACATTCATCTTTTGCTGAGCTATACAAGTTGATATAGTTTGTTGCCATGGTCGGATAGTCATCCATTCCAATGGGATAAAAAGGGATTTACGCCCAACCCTGTGACTTCAGTGATCTGTGCTGCTGTTCATACTATAGCCTTGCCTATTGAGTTCAGTTAAATAGGTTCAATTCCAACTTAACTCGAGGGTTATTACCATGCTGCCCTTGTGACTCCCACTCCTGGAGGATCCACTGCATGCTCTATTTATCTTTGCTCTATTTTAACAGTGGGCCAATAACACAGCCTATGTTTGTGTAGAGAAATAGGCCAGCCTGTTTAGAAACCCAGCTCTGCTGTTCTCCCCTCTAAAGACAATCCAGGGATTTTCCTGCCGTTGAAATACTTGGGTACTCCCATTGAAATACTCTTRCGGGTCACCTAAGTCCAAACAGTGTAAAAAATGGTTGGTATATGCTGAACAAAAATATAAACGCAACATGTAAAGTGTTGGTCCCATGTTTCATGAGCTGAAATAAAAGACTCCAGAAATGTTCAATATGCACAAAAATATTATTTCTCTAAAATGTTGTGCACAAATTTGTTTACATCCTTGTTAGTGAGCATTTCTCCTTTGCCAAGATAATCCATCCACCTGACTGGTGTGGCATATCAAGAAGCTGATTAAACAGCATGATCATTACACAAGTGCACCTTGTGTTGGGGACAATAAAAGGCCACAGATGTCTCAAGTTGAGAGGGAGCGAGCAATTGGCATGCTGACTGCATGAATGTCCACCAGAGCTGTTTCCAGATAATTGAATGTTAATTTCTTTACCATAAGCCTTGTTTTAGATAAAACATTGTTTTAGAGAATTTGGCAGTACGTCCAACCGGTCTCACAATCGCAGAACACTTGTAACCATGCCAGCCCAGGACCTCCACATCTGGCTTCTTCATTTGCGGGATCGTCTTGAGCCATCCGCCATCCACAGCTGATGAAACCGTGGGTTTTCACAACCGAAGAATTTCTGCACAAACGGTCAGAAACCGTCTCAGGGAAGCTCATCTGCGTGCTCGTCGTTCTCACAAGGATCTTGACCTGACTACAGTTCATCGTCGTAACTTCAGTTGGCAAATGCTCACCTTCGATAGCCACTGGCATGCTGAAGAAGTGTGCTCTTCACGGATCAATCCCGGTTTCAACTGTACCGGGAAGATGGCAGACAGCGTGTATGGCATTGTGCAACTTCACACAGCCAGTGAAGAGGAGTGGGACAACATTCCACAGGCCACATTCAACAGCCTGATCAACTCTACGTGAAGGAGATGTGTCACGCTGCATGAGGTAAATGGAGGTCAAACCAGATACTGACTGGTTTCCTGATCCACGCCCTTAACTTTTTTTAAATTTTTTATTAAGGTGTCTGTGACCAACAGATGCATATCTGTATTCCCTGTCATGTGAAATCCATAGATTAGGGCCTAATTCAGTTATTTCAATTGACTGATTTCCTCACATGAACCCAGTAAAATTGGCATTACGATTGCATTAAATGCAATAGAATTGTCTCTACAAGTTCATGTTCCGATTGTTATATGTGTATATCTATAATTGCATGACAGTTTGTTTTGACTGGAGAAAGTGAACACTGTGTGTTTTGTAAGATCTGTTTACTTGGAGAGGCTGTTCCTAGAGTTCATGTGACCTGGGACTTGCTGCATGTGCAGACAGAACAGGTGTAAGCTAGATCCCCCCACCCACACATACCTTTAACATGACACAGACAGATAGAACAACTCAGATTCTCCCCTCCCTGTGCTCACACATGTCAGACACTTTCCCCACAGTCTATCTGCTCAGATAGAGAGACTTCGGCAGAYCCAGGCAGGCCTTTTCAGACAGCTGTTGTTTGCTAGCTGAGGCGTGACGGAGCAGTAAACAGCACCCTGCCAGTCTGGCCTGCCTGCCTGTCGCAGCGGTGGAAGAGGAGGAGGGCGTTATTTTAGGCAATCAGACACTGTCACCTGTCGTAGGACTAGTCTGGACACTGTCTCCCAGACAGCACACTTAGCCGCACCAGTAACACTTGCCACACCACAACAACACTCTCTGGAGACCTTACCACAGAACAGGAGAACCAGCGATGTACACAAACGGACTCTGTATTGTCTGAATTAACGACTAAAGTGGTCTTTTACAGAGCTCTCTGGGCCTGAGATGGGCCAGTAAAACACCCAGGCGCTTTCAGAGGCCCTGATGGGATTCCTGCAGGACCTGCCATCCCCCGTCATCCCAAAGTCTATCTATCCCAGCCTGAAGACTACCCTGCAAGAGGAAGAAGGTAACAGCACCTTTAGCACTCACATGCTTCTTCATGTATCTCATCAAGAACTGACGCAAGGAGCATATTCTACTTGGTGGCAAACAAAACTAAGGAAAACAATTTAAAGGCCATCATTGAAGCACACTATCAGGACTGTCAAAATAATTGTGTATATTTTGGAATCACTTAGAAATGCAAAGCGAAATATGTTAATTTGGCATTGGATAGAAAATAATGTTGCTTACTTACCATTGTGTCTCACAGCCAAGGCACTAAGATTGTCACTCAATCTCCTTGCTGGTTCTTGTATCCAAGAGTTGTCCGTCGAGGAGACAGGCAGGCGTTTGCTGAAGGCGCTGGAGCCCCCGGCTGTGCCTCTGCCGGGCCTGCTTACCCTGCATTACCTGCTCAGACACCTGGACCGAGTGGGCCAGAGCTCGGCCCGCAACAGCCTGGACCTCCACACCCTCGCATTCCTCTTCAGCCCTCTTCTGCTCACCGCTGGGTCAGTTTCACATTTAAACAAATACTGTACCTATGTTGGTCATAAAACGTTCAGACAAAATATTTGTTTTTACTTAAACTCAAATTTAGACTAATCTTGAAGGGGGATAAAAACCTGCCATCTTCATAAGCGGCAGGTCCCTCTGCCACTTTTATGAGGGCTTTGTTGTGCCTGCGAGAGACACACTGGCCAGCCTACAGGCACAGAGAGGAAGAGAATGCATTAACAGTGCCAGCATCCTCTTGAGCGCATGCTGTTGTCAGTCTACAGAGTTCTGGCTGTAGGAATGGGCCCCAGATTGAGCCAGAAAGAGATTGAAGCCATAACACCTGTCTGTTTTCCTGGAAGGACAGTKGTCTCTATAGTCAGCAGAATATACATCCCCTCAGCACCTTTCCAATGTCCCACATGTTAGTAACTGAAGTCCTATTATGGCACCCATCCATCTGGTACTAATGTAAAATATGACCGACCCCCCCTATCGCATTGAACAACTCTCTCTACCTTAATTACTTGTAATAGCAAAGTTTTCCACCGTCCTCTGAATGACTTATGTATGAGTGTATTTATTTGTGTCCAGGTCAGAAGAAGGTCATCAGGTTTCTGCCCAGGTTCAGGTGCTGGAGAGGCTGCTGGTGGCGAGGGCCTGAGAGCTGGACCAGATGTCATCAGGTAAACACGCAAGCTCACAACAATTTAGCACACTCACTAATGTAACCCCCTCACCAGGCTCGAATGTGACTCTCAACATATTACCTTAGAATATCTGAACAGCATGGGATATTAGGTGAGAAGGACATCTCCAATAAGAATCCCTATTGTAAACTCGGTAAGGTTAGGACAACTAGAGTATTAACTTCAGATAGAATGATTATAGATTTGTGTTATTATATAAGGATATGCTTTCCCATGCATTAAATTAAACTGAAACAGTAAATGACTCCACCAATGCAACAGACATAAGTGTAAAGATGTATATTATCACAAATTCAATGTACCACATCAAAATAACTAAAAACAATAAACCCCAATGAGTCGTGCACAACCCATGTCCAAATTACTTGCAAGCTTATGTAACGGATGTGAAATGGCTAGCTAGTTAGCGGGTACGCGCTAGTAGCGTTTCAATCAGTTACGTCACTTGCTCTGAAACCTATTAGTAGTGTTGCCCATTGCTCTGCATGGCCGCGGCTTTTGTGGAGCGATGGGTAACGACGCTTCGTGGGCGACCGTTGTTGATGTGTGCAGAGGGTCKCTGGTTCGCGCCCGTGTCGGGGCGAGGGGACGGTTTAAAGTTATACTGTTACACTTACCGTTGGCCCTCCAAAAAAAGTATGCCATACATAAAGTCCCGAAGCGCCCCGCCGTTGGAGTTACTCACTACTCGTTGATATTTCTTCACTGAAGTATAGCAGTTCCCAGCAGGTGTCCTCACAAGATCCACAGCTATCAATGCCAACAGTACTCCTTAGCAGCAACAGATATCCCATGGAAACATGAACTCGTTCATCTTCCACAAGCAATTCCCTCCAGGTCTCGCACTATCCTAGGCTAACCTCGAGCTGTCAAATACGTCCACGACGCGACGGTAGCTTCAGCCTCCAAGTGTTTCTTAACAAAAATAATAATAACTCATATAAAATCAAATCCGTATGTCCCTTCAAAACTCGGTAGATATGGGTTTTGTTCTATTCTTCTTCACCAACACTGACAATGTCTCTACATTTCTCTGTCAACGTCTCTCCCTCCTTTTTCAAGGTCTTTTTTTCCCAGGCTTCCTGTTAACCAGGTCAACTCTCCCATTGGCCACAGCTTAACAAGCTACCTTATTGGTCAAAACTTAAACTTCAAAGTAAACCAGCCTATTCACTTGTACATTAAATAKATATTTATTAAAAAATWAATGCATTAATGACATTACAATTCAGGAGCAATTCGATCATCTTTTAAATCTAATACCAATTAATTATAACAAATAAACTCTATACTTGGTTTTAACAAGGTTATTACACTAAAAACCCATCTTTGCCTCCTGGGTAAATTTTGATTGGATGTCCCACTGTATTGTAACACCACCACCTATTGATTCCTTTGACAGCCCTATCTTCCAAGCCTTCCAAAACCAAAGCCATGGCAGCTTCTGTCATCAATGGGGATGGCAGCAAGATGTCTGATGTAGAGTGGTACTGGGGAGACATTTCCAGGTAAAAATTTTAAATAATGGATATCCACACTTGGTTATTTACAGTTGAAACCACGATCTTCTGTTTCAAGAAAAAAATATTGTCACTCGTCTTACTCACCCATCTTTAATTACATAATCATGCTATATATTTGTATATATTTTTTTCCAGAGATGAGGTGAATGACAAGATGAGAGACACACCAGATGGCACTTTCTTGGTCCGAGATGCCTCAAGCAAGGTGAAAGGAGAATATACATTGACTCTCAGGTAAGGGTATTAATAATGAAMTCTTTCTAAAATTTACTATTTTGTCCCTTTTACAATCCACTCCAAGTTTGAGCTTGCCTAGTCACTCATTTAAAGTGCAATGGCATTTTACCACTTTGGATAGCTTCCAGAGTCTTTCACAGAACCTCAGTAATGTTGCACAARGTCTCTGGACTTTTCTAGGAAAGGAGGAAACAACCAGCTGATCAAGATCTTCCACCAKGGAGGCAAGTATGGCTTCTCTGAGCCGCTGACCTTTGCTTCTGTGGTGGAACTCATCCTGTATTATCACCACGAATCGCTGGCCCAGTACAACCCCAAGCTGGACTCACGGCTTCTGTACCCAATCTCCAAATATCAGCAGGTAGGCTCATTCTGTTATTATTATTATAGTGTTCTGTATCCTGTTCTGAAGGGCCTCAGTCTTGGTTTGGCTTCCGGGCCATATCTTAATGGGACTCCTTGGTTTTTAAATAGAGATGTTATAAGAGATAAGGAATGTAGCCTTCGAACAGCACTCTGATGCTTTCTGGAAGGCCCTACATTTCTTATGGAACATGCGTGAAGGAAAATAACCCATGGCATTCCCAAGAGCACTTAAGCTTGTCTGAAATGTCACCAAACAATTCTGTTTAGGTGAGAACAGTTTGCTTGCTGCCCTTCTCTATTTGAAATGCACTGAGCCCATATTGAATGCACTTTATCTCAACATCTCAAGTGCTGTGGTCAGTTAGTGACTTGTGGTCTTTGTTGTTTCCAGGATCAGGTGGTGAAAGGGGACAACGTGGAAGCAGTAGGAGAGCAACTGAAGGTGTACCACAAACAGTGCCAGGAGAAGAGCTGGGAATATGACGTCTTGTATGAAGAGTATACTCGCACCTCTCAGGTACATATCCAASACTTATGTTTTCACTGTCACATTTGGGTCTGGGCTCCATAGCATTTGAAATGAGCACAATATCGTCTGTTTTCCCTGTACTTCAGGAGTTACAGATGAACCGCACGGCCATCGAGGCCTTCAACGAGACCATCAAGATCTCAGAGGACGGGTGCGAGACCCAAGAATGCWATAGCAAGGAGAACATTGACCAGTTCCTCGGGGAGGGAAACAGCAAAGATACTGAGAGGTATCCACAATACATTGCTTGCTCTAGGATTTTCCTGTTGTGATACAGGCTTTGAACTAGCCCTCTGATTGACTATGAAGCTGGTRGTGATCATGATTTTAAAGTGGGGGACCTAACAATGTTGTCGCTCCATCTCCCAGAATCCAAAGTAATTGGGATAAGCTGAAGTCGCGGGTGACTGAGATCCATGACAGGAAGAGGAAGCTAGGGCAGGACCTGAAGGAGCATGCGACAGACAAACAAGAGATCGATAAGAAGATGAGTAGCCTGAAAACGGACCTCGTGCAGCTGAAAAAGATTCGAGACCAGTACCTGGTGTAAGTTATACCCTTCTACCACACACACACCACACAACCACACACACACACACACACACACACACACACACACACACACACACACACACACACACACACACACACACACACACACACACACACACACACACACACCCACACACACACCACACACACACACACACACACACACACACACACACACCACACACCACACACACACACACACACACTGCAATATTTAGGAACATGGCAGTCTAACAGTTTGCTTGTGTTAACGTCCCAGGTGGCTGAATCAGAAGGGCACCAGACAGAAGAAGATTAACGAGTGGCTGGGATCAAAACGACATGGAAGAGTGAGTGAAACCAATGTGGCCATTAGCCAGTTGTAATGTATTACCACGTATTATCATGTCGTATCGTGTACGTATTGACACTGGTTTCCTCCCCATGTCTGCCGTTCTTCCCCTCTACCTCCCAGCCTGTATTCTCTGGTGGATGAGGAGGAAGACCTGCCGCACCTCGACGAGCGCACTTGGTACGTGGGCGACATCAAGCGCAGCCAAGCCGAGGAGCTGCTGAGGGAAAGGGTGACGGCACTTTCCTGATCCGAGACAGCCAGTCCCAGAAGGGCTCCTATGCCTGCTCTGTAGTGTGAGTCCCGTTAGCCTGACCTGGGGTCTGTAAAGCCTTGTTAACACTGGCAGTTTGAAGTGACTCAAATCGATTTTTTTTTTGCATATTAGGGCTGGGAATTTACGATACGATATTATCATGATAGTTAGGTGACGATACGATATGTATTTGCAATTCTCACAATTCTAATGTATTGTGATTCAATACTGTGATTTTATTGCAATTCAATGTTCAAAAAATATGCTTCTGCAGAGTGGCAAGAAGAGCCTGTCACGCCTGACCATAGTTTGCTTTGTATGTTTTATGTTTTGTTTGGTCAGGGTGTGATCTGAGTGGGCATTCTATGTTGTATGTCTGGTTTGTCTATTTCTATGTGTTTGGCCTGATATGGTTCTCAATCAGAGACAGGTGTTTTGCGTTGTCTCTGATTGGGGAACCATATTTAGGTAGCCTGTTTTGTATTGTGGGTTGTGGGTTATTGTCTATGTGTTAGTTGCTTGTGTCTGCACTATTATATATAGCGTCACGTTCGTTTTATTGTTTTGTATTAGTTTGGTTAAGTGTTCTTCTTAAATAAATAGAAGAATGTATTCACTTCACGCTGCGCCTTGGTCCTCCTCTCTTTCTCCCGAAGACGATCGTGACAGAGCCATGAGAAGACAAGTTTTGCTCAGTAATGGAAATAAAAGTGCTGAAAACATATTGGGTCCCTATTTAAAAATAAGATGGAGAACAAGCTATGAAGGAAGAATACTGGCATTTTGGTGCAGGTACAGAAAACTAGCGCAAACATAATATTGCAATATTGCCAAAACGATACGATATATCGTCAAAAATAATATCCGATATGTAACTATTGATTTTTTCCCGCAATCTGAATTGTATATCCAATTTGAATCTGTTTTTTCCCTGCAGTCTGAACAGCCAAAAAGCACATGGAATCAGATATTTCAAGACACATTTCAAACCACCTTCGTAGGTGGTTTAAAATCAGATACCAATCTGATTCCTGACTTGTGTCTGTACGGTCAAATTTAGTTTATTTGCCCTCAAGTGGTTTTTAGACTGTTATTTGGCATATCTTGTTGCTTGCTAGCTACTCTGTTGACAGTTTTACAAGAACATGTGGTATCTAACTAGCTTGTTAATTGTTTACAAACAAATTTGTGAATGTGCTAGAAAGTGAAACAGCTTCCTAGCTAGCTAGTTGACTGCTGTGGCTAGCCAAAAAGTTCATCTTATCCTTTGAGGCTTTACATGTTTTCTTACACTATCATTTTGAACATTCAAAGCAACTAGGAGACGTCCATGGCAGGCATTGTTGTCACCACCGTAGCTAGCTACATCATTTCTGAGTGATAGGAAGCACGAGCACCACCACCAATCAGCCTACACCACTGCACACATACCTGTCATTAGGATTACAACTAGCATAGCCATGTCAGCAAATGACTGCTGTCTGAACACACACAAATGCAATTTGGTCACTTGTAACTTGCTGTTTGACAGTCAGTATTCCAAAACTGATTTGAGCATTAAGGCTTGCCGTGTGAACAAGGCTTTAGTGAACACAGAATGATTTGGGTTGGAATACGGCTAGACAGTTGGTTTAGCCAGATTTATCAGATGTTTTCCGGCCTCACCTGCCGAGATGCTGAAAATCTCAAATGCATAGGAAATATAGGGACCATCTAAAAACATGGTTGGCCAATCTTATCCTCAAAAGGCCGTTATGGGTGCAGGCTTTTGTTCCAGCAAGTAGTAACACAACTGATTCAGCTTGTCCAAACCTATGGGATTGCATAAAGAATGTCGGTATTTATTTATTTTGATCCAAAGCCACGAATGAGTGCTGCAAAAAGCTTTGTTCTGCAAAATAGCCTACAAAATATGCCTAACCTAAACATTCATTTAATTGCCTAAATAAACTAGTACAGTTCATAAGTAAATTAATAAATAGCTCAGGTCTTGYAAACACTGTGGTAAATAAAGCAATTATTTTTGCGGGGGGAGGGAGAGAAACCAAAAGCATAACCAGCGTTCTAACTCCCTCTTGTGATAGTGTGGCGCAATGACAGAATGAGGTAATTTACCACAATCTGCCACCATCTACCACAAACATGTCGCAGCATAAGGAACCACTGTAGCAGGAACATTTATGGTGTGTAGATCTTGATAGTAGTCCACTTCTGAGGTCTTGAAAAACATTTGACAAACTGTGATTTTGGGGTGAAATATCACGTTGACTGCTGTGTTTCGGCTAACCAAAGGTTCTGTTCTTGACTTCACATATCTATTCATGCAGTGTGGACGGGGACATCAAGCACTGTGTGATATTCAAGACCTCCACGGGCTACGGCTTCGCCAAGCCCTACAACCTGTACAGCTCCCTGAGAGAGCTGGTGCTTCACTATAGACACACCTCCCTGGTCCAACACAATGACTTGCTGAATGTAACTCTGGCATGTCCTGTCCTAACCCAGCAGCAACCCAAAAGAGAAGCAAGATAACCCGGACAGGGCCTGCCACACACAGAGGAAACAAACAGAACTCATAAAGACCACAAACCCTCACTTTTCCCATACAAGAAAACAAAAAGCAAACAGCTTTCTGCACGTTGGGTTTGAGAGGAGGGGAAGAGCGGAGTGGATTTTGACATGGAAGAGCACATTCACATGTTCTATTTTTGTTAAGTCTCTACAACACTACACAGTTTTTGGAGAAACATTTTTAAATCTCTGAAAGTAATTGCTGTAGATTCTTTTGAAATCGACTTTGAAATGTATTTCTTTATTTTTCTGTTACTTTTTTCTACAGTTAAAGAGGGGCTTTTTGCGAGAGGGTTTGATATTCAAGACATGGAGAACAAAAAGACCAAGCAGCGCTTTTCTGTTTACATTAAGCCTTGCTCACATTGTCCACTGTGGTAAAATGCTTAAAGGGATTCTCCAGTACTTTTGACTACTTTTTAGCCAGTAGTTCTGAAAGAACCGCTCACGAGCCAAAATTGCGTACTACGTCCATATGTGCACCACGTCATTCCTTTCTGTCTCGCTCATTTGCAACTTGCTAGCTGTTACTGACATGGCGAGGGGCTGAAGCTCATTGGTTGAACGCGAATTACTAGGGTTGGCACAGGTGGGGGAAGATTTTGGGGAAAATGGCGCAGCAAAGCTTCCAGAAAAACAGTTGCTTTCAAACTAGGGATTTTGTGGCTAATTGAGGTAAAACAGTAATTATTAACTGTCAGTGTTTTATTTCTTTACTTCAAGTTCATATTAATACAAACAAAAAATCCACAGCGTTGGGGAACACACACACACACAAAGAAAGCATTCTATCTGCTCTCTGTGTAACCTTTCATGCTATGTGCCCTTTCACAGTAGAACATGGTGGAACACTTGGTGGTGAAAGTGCCTTCTGTTCTAATCCTCTGTCTTCCATTATTTCTCTGTAAATCAGTCCGTGTGGATGCCTGGCCCCAATCAGATGCCAAGTGTTTTGTACAGCACTGTGTGTGAAACTGGAAATCCGAAATGGACCTCACTATTGATTGCCTTAGAGCAGCAGGGATGGGCAACTCCCTCAGAGTTGTATCTGGCACTACTGCCACTGCCTGCTCAGAGTGCACACATCTGGTTTCCCAGGTCTCAATCAGAAGCTGATTTAAAAGAAAGARACTATGAAGACAAAACTTGCCCACCCCTGCATTAGTGTGTGTATGATGGGGCTGTTGGAATTGTCCATGTTGGAAATGGATTTATGTTCACATTTTTCGAGTCGATCATTGGTAAATCTTGTGGGGGTTGAGTTGCTTGCAGTTGACATTAGGTTATGTATGCTGTATGAACTGAGGAATTTGTCAGTCTCTCGTTAAGGTATAAGTAGCCTATTTCAATGATTCAAAACGCATTTTCCTTCATTGGACCTTACCTGCCACACTTTATGAATGCACTTATTTCTCAGCTTCCAAATCTGTTTTGTAATGCTAACATACACAAGATATTCTTGTTAGATTTTGAACAAACTACTTTGACAAACTGATTAGTACTATGCAGCGAGTTAGGAGACAACTTGATGACGCCTCGTTATCGAAATTGATAACRCTCACATTTGTCGTGTATGAATCAGACCTTTTTAAAAGACTAGAGGAGGTATTGAGGTAGAAATCCAACGTCAGGGACACAGWAGGTCATAAAACATTAGCTTTTGCACGCAAGAATCTCACTTGATTTAGAGATCTTGTATAGTATTATTATCATGTTCTTAACCTTTAGCAGAAGCAGGGGTGACGGGGTTATTGGTGCTAGAAGTGGACGATGTTTTATATATTATGATGACATTGCATTGGTGCATTTTATTGCTCACTACTAGGAGTGATTCAATTGCCCAGCATGTTGGGATTGGTGAAAATGTAAGTTTTATAACTGTCAACATTGTTTGTTTTGTGTGTTATGTTAATCTGGTAAACCCATTTCTTATGTGTATATGGTAGTTAGGAGAAAAGGTCTCCTTGGAGAGAGATGACAGATGAATGTAAAAAGAGAGAGCAATCCAAAAAAGTTTCCTGTTTATTTTGAAATTGCACTTGCAGTGTAAGACTATGCTTGTTCTCCAAAGTGTAGACAGTCTTTTCACAGTGAGCCAGGCTCAGAGGAATTGTTATACCTTTCCCCTTGCCTTGTCTGTGTGCTTGGGCCCATATMGGAGATTATGACTAAAGCTATGCTTGATTGCCCCACAGACTGTTATGACGGTGCAACATAAAATACCAAACGCTTCTTCAGCTTGTGAGAGAAAGTGTGMGAGTGGGTAAACGTTTGAGGTTTGAGTAGGGAGGTTGCCTTGCCAATATTTAAATCTGGAKCTGTAAATGCACTACAAAGACATTAATATGTTTCAGGAGTTTTATTACAATTGGACTTGAACATGCTCATTTATTTATTTACAATAACCGGCTATGATAGGTCAGAAACACTCATTCATTGTAAGACAAGGATGGCATCATTTAAGAGGCACTTTTAAGGATCTGTTTGAAAAGGGMTTTTATGAAAGGCCGTTAAACCCGTCTGTGTTTCAGTGTTTTTGTTATTCGTTCATCATAACCTGAACAGATTTAATTGAATAAGCTAATGTGATTTAAAAAAAATCTTCTTTACATTTATATTTAATGTGTTTACAATCTCTAAATAACCAAATAGATTAAAAAGACTGTTTTCTAACAATCTATTTGTCTGCTCAAAAGCTTATCTAGAATGAAATTCTGTCGTAGTGTTTGTTGTATCTTGACTTTCAAATGTTTTTAAGACTGCTTGGTTTTTAACTTTTGTATTTGTGAAACTGCAATTTATACAACATTGKCATAGGTTGGAGTTAAGTACTTTGAAACATGGAAAACCCCCCAAAACATTGCAAAATGCACTTTAAGATTGACTGTAAGCAGCATTAGTCCAACTCTGTAAAATTGTTATTGCATTACTTTCTGGATTGCACATAAACAATGGTATATTTTCATGTTGTATTTGTTAGACTGGTAGTTTTGTATAGGACTAAATTAACCATTTATTAAAAAGAGTATAGTTGTCAAAATACCTTTTTGTTGACATTTTTACCAACTATTTTCTGAGAAAAGTAATCCCTTGCTCAGAAGGCAATTGKGTGTAAACATTGGGAGAATTGTGATATCTACTGTCAAAATGTGGTCAGATMGTCTATGATGTTCCTCACTGTTGTCTTGGCAATTTTCTTTGTKGTTAGTCACTACTGATGATGGACTGCTTTATTTAGCTACTGCTTTGATGTTGTGACTGTATATATGTTATTAATGATCTATTAGGTAATTAATCAATCAATTTAGAAGGCTTTTACTCTGGTTTTATGTTTGTTATTATGCCTGTTTTGCCAACCAATTTGTCTCTACGTAAAGAGAAGTGGTTGAAGAGATGATATGGCTGTTGTAATTGTTGTGGGATGTCCAATGAGAGAGTTTGGCTTCTCAAGTGGTCACAAAAATCCATCTCGTTAGCACATCTGAGGATGATACTAATCATTGGTGGGAGGAGCTCCAACCCACTGGCTTTTCAAATTGGTCAGAGTGTTGTCTGAGATAAGTGTCAAGGAAGGCTTTGGCTTCAGTACCTGTAAGCAACATGACGTTTGCACCTGTTTGACTTTTTTTGCTGCTCTACTTTCAAGAAATCCCAAGGAAAGTCGAAGCCCAAACCGGCTTGTGAATACCCCCCCCCCCCCTTCGCAGTGGTGTAGGAGTTTGGAAATTGCAATAGAATGTAGGGTACGTTTTGATCATCAAGTTTGAATAACTGCACTGAGACATTATTATAATGACAACTGCTGTTTTATCAAATCTATTCATGTTTTTTTCTTGATTCTGGCTTGAAGTATTTCATCTGTCGCAGTTGAATGATTAAAGCGTCATTTTCTACAAATCAAATGTCCTTTGTGTGTAATGTCACCAAGCATTAAGACATTCTCCTACAATATATGTAAATGTCAGTGTATATCCCATATTCACCAGAGGTCCTACATTTCGTGAGGGCGTGTGACTGAAGCCAAACCTCAATGAGAATGTGACGCCAACAAGCCGTTTTGTTTCGGTTCAAGTTAAGACCTTAAATGTGTCTTCATGAGAATTTTAAAGCCCTCCATTTTACTATGATTTCTAAACATTCAACATGTAACTGGGGGTTGGAAGTTGTTTTGGTTCCCACAATATTCATTCTCAGGTAAATTCCAGGCAAGTAATTATTTGTCTAATTGAAAGAGTAAGCCTGCTGTGTGTGAGAACATAGATTGCAAGATTATGTTATAATACTGTTATTGCATCAACTGGTTGTTTTATGCAACAGAATAGTGAGTTATTAGAACACTTGAATCTGTGTGTTCTACTGAGGATGGGCCTTTGGGAGATTTAATGCTGACAGAAGATTTACGATGTCTTTGGGTGATAAGCCAAACAAGACTGCATTCCATAGCATGAGTTAATGTTTCTGTACTGGGGGTACCAGGGGGGGATGACTCCAATATGGAGCTGGGGGCCAGACTCTGGTTTTTACACATCCAGAACAGTTTTTASAGCAGATACTGTTTGCTGTCAATTATTAGTATCTTTCATAATTTTTTTCCCCTTGTGACCCATTCCATTCCCATCCCATTCCATTTGTCATGAACACCCAGGAGGAGGGACTTTGCTATAAAATGCTGTGGTATAGTCCTGCTGGTTGGGCTCTCAACGAATCACCAATGGGGGGCTAATTGACAAGTTCCATTACTGCAGTAAATAAATAATAAAGTTGACTTGTTTTGAAGAAATGTAAGTCTCTCCTTTTGATTAGAATAATTCCACGACACGTGCTTTCCCTGAACATGTATRACACATGTTCATGTATCCTGTCTAGGTTCAGAAGCAGTGTCTAGAGCTCAATGCCACCAGACCCAACTTGGCGGTACCCCGAGTGGAGGTGACCCTGTACTATGAGAGCCTGTYTCCAGGCTGCAGGGCCTTCCTCACCCAGCAGCTCTTTCCCACCTGGGCCATGCTCCACGACATCATGGACGTCAAATTGGTGCCCTACGGCAATGCACAGGTAGGCCTCTTCTCGAAGTGGAGAGCACTGGGTCATGTTCAGTAGGGCACATTTTTAAAAGTGAAGTTCAGGTTGTACCTCAGTACAGGCCTTTTGATAGATCCATGTTCAGTTAGACTATTGAATGAATAAGAACATTAGAGAAATCAACAGTAATTACAGAAGTAAATATTGTGTTGTGTTAATGCTGCAGCCTTATTCCTGGTGTTCTTTCACAGGAGCTTCCCTCAGGGAATTCTCCCTTCACCTGTCAACATGGAGAACCAGAGTGTCATGGTAACATGATTGAGGTGAGCCTGCCAATCAAATGGCAAACTGCTTGTAACCTGAAATATTGTTCATTCATGATGTCATACCTTCCGCTTAGGCATGTATTCTACATTCAGTGGGTCGGTACTCAGCATTCCCAGTCATTTACTGCATGGAATCTGCAGCTAACATTCTTGATGCTGCCCAACCTGTGAGTATTGTACTGTTTTTAACTTAATGTTTTAGCTATTGCATTTTTCGCCATTCAAAATGCATTTGTGCACCTGTTTACATCAAGGGCTCTGGTTGCATTCTGTTCTCCTCTCATGCAATCAAACACCATGTGCCGACGTCACAGTCATCTGTGTATTCCTGCAAAGCAGCAGGAAGTGGAATATCAATGTACAGGCTTGACGTCGGCACATGGTGTTTGATTGCATGACCGGCTATACACTTAAAAGTTTTAAGTAGCACTGTATCCGCTCAAAAAACATTACTCGGTAACCCCATTGTTGATAAACAGTAGATACTCACCCCTAGCTGTACTATAGCCATGTTATCTACATTGTGCACCTAGTTTCAATCCCGGCACGGTCTTCTTACCCCATTAATAGTAACCCAGGGGACGTGTGTTTTGGCCGGACTGAGAGCTTTGGTCTTCAAGGCGTTCTCGTGCATCAGTTTGAAGCCGAGCTCTCCCTTCACACAGGACGTGACTTTCAGGACCAAGCTTTGTCATCGCTTTTCAACTTGGTCTGCAAAATGTACAAGGTGAGTTGCAGGGGGGTTACTGGTCCTTGTTTGTTTAATATTAATTACATTTAAAGTTGTAAACTGTGATCAACATGTACTTGGTCATGGGCTGAGCTAAAATGTAATGACCACRCATATTTGTCCACAGGGAGGTAAGCCCCCTGCCTGTAAATGCCATGCACGTCCACTTATATCAGTGCATTCGTTACAAACTAACTATTCCGAATCGTCTACTCTATTCGATCAAAAAAATCTTAACTTCGTGGTCTTATTTTCGTGGACAAATGCAAGACGCTTCGCCTCTTCCTCTCCGTTTTTACTAATGCGACTTGGTGCATCTAATGGTAACGTCTTCGATGGGTATAACGCCGAGAGCCGCTTTGGAGTTGACAGCTCCAACGAAGTTACAGTTCTGACATGGTTTAATTTAAATAAACGGTCTGCTATGCAGTTGTCGGTTAACGCTGAGCCGACACATGCAGCGTTTACGGTGAATGATCTCTGCACACGCAGGAACAATACCTTTAAAAGCTGCATTGCCAATAATATCCCGCGTTCAAATTGACATGTAGCATATTAACATGTAGAATAATGCTTGAATCAAAGATTAGGCCGGGATTCAATAAAACAGAAATTAACTATTTGCGCACAGACAGATTTAAGAATATGCACAAAAATGATACATTTTATAGGCATACAGGTTTCCATATTTATTGGCATTTTCACTTTGAACAACTTGAACTCCAGAAACTTTGGGCTTTAAAAATGATAATCAAACTCTCTAAACAAATATTGGAGCGGTAGATGTATACATTTTGAAAGGTATACTTGATTTTTTTAGGCTCCAGAAAAATGTATTGAAAGCTAGAATCCTTAATTGAAACAACAAAGTAACTAACTAAATAAATAAATAAAAAGGAATGGGCCTGGAGAAATGTACCCACACTCTAATTCATAGACTGAGCTATGGAAGCAAGGGACTGACCCTCCATGATATCAAAATTATAGTTTGAACCATGTTTTGAGGCTATACAGTGTTTGTTTACATTTACATTGTTTACAAACATTGGAGTAAAACAAGCTTATATTTGAGGTTCTGATGGGTATATATTAGTCCAAAAATGCATGTCACAACTACGGATTCTATCGTCAAGATCTCTTTTTACAGTACTTACATTTTGACAGACACAAATATACTACGAATAAATATCTGACTTGGAACAACATTGAGGATGAAAAGACGGACATAGAACAAAAGTACAACGGTAATGGCATACCATCGTGTGTCACTGTTTCAGAGCAAAGCAATAAAGGGACCAAGGGAACAAATTATCATCATTCTAACGTCTCCGCCAACACGTTTAACACTGAATGGCACTGATTTATGTACGTTTTACCCTCAATACAGTTGAGCTCCTCCCCATCACAAGGTTCTTATTTCAGCTGTTATCTTATTCATGACCAAACAGCTGAGTGAATGGAATACTGTCAAAATACAGTATGTATGAATACTAATGTAATCTTCTCCTGCCTTACCAGGAAAAGAGTAAGGGGGAATATTTTTTAGTGTTAGTTCCCAGGCAAGTTTACCAAGCTGGAGCTGTTGAACTTTTTTGGAAGTACTGTTCATTTCAAATTTCACTGTCCTATCGCTTTAAAATGGGAGGTATTCTTATCACAGGAGGTTGGTGGCACCTTAATTGGGGAGGACGGGCTCGTGATAATGGCTGGAGCGGAATAAGTGGAATGGTATCAAACACATGGTTTCCATATGGTTTCCATCATTCTATTCGCTCTGTTCCAGCCAGCATTATGAGCTGTCCTCTCCACAGCAGCCTCCACTGATTCTTCTCTATGTACAGTACCAGTCAAAAGTTAAAACACCTATCATTCAAGGGTGTTTCTTTATTTTTACTATTTTCTACAGTGTAGAATAATAGTGAAGACAAACTATTAACACATATGGAATCATGTAGCAACCTGGAATACATTTCAATTAACAGGTGTGCCTTGTTAAATGTTAATTTGTGTAATTTCTTTCCTTCTTAATGCGTTTGTGCCAATCAGTCGTGTTGTGACAAGGTAGGGGTTGTATACAGAAGATAGCCCTATTTGGTAAAAGACCAAGTCCATATTATGTCAAGAACAGCTCAAATAAGCAAAGAGAAACGACAGTCCATCATTACTTTAAGACATAAATCCGGAAAATTTCAAGAACTCTGTTAGTTTCTTCAAGTGCAGTTGCAAAAGCCATCAAGTGCTATGATGAAACTAGCTCTCATGAGGACCTCAACAGGAAAGGAAAACCAAGAGTTACCTCTGCTGCAGAGGATAAGTTCATTAGAGTTAACTGCACCTCAGATGGCAGCCCAAGTAAATGCTTCACAGTGTTCAAGTAACAGACACATCTCAACATCAACTGTTCAGAGGAGACTGCGTGAATCAGGCCTTCATGGTCAAATTTCTGCAAAGAAACCACTACTAAAGGACACCAATAATAAGAAGAGACTTACTTGGGSCAAGAAACACGAGCAATGGACATTAGACCAGTGGAAATATGTCCTTTGGTCTGATGAGTCCAAATTTGAGATTTTTGATTCCAACTGCCGTGTCTTTGTAGAGACACAGAGTAGGTGAACAGATGATCTCCGCATGTGTGGTACCCAAGGTGAAGCATGGAGGAGGTGGTGTGTTGGTGCTTTYCTGGTGACACTGTCTGTGATTTATTTAGAATTGAAGGCACACTTAACCAGCATGGCTACCACAGCATTCTGCAGCAATGCGCCAACCCATCTGGTTTGGGCTTAGTGGGACTATCATTTGTTTTTCAACAGGACAATGACCCAAAACACACATCCAGGCTGTGTAAGGGCTATTTGACCAAGGAGTGCTGCATCAGATGACCTGGCATCCACAATCACCAGACCTCAACCCAATTTGAGAAGGTTTGGGATGAGTTGGACCGCAGAGTGAAGGAAAAGCAGCCAACAAGTGCTCAGAATATACAGTTGAAGTCAGAAGTTTACATACACTTAGGTTGGAGTCATTAAAACTCATTTTTCAACCACTCCACAAATTTATTTTTAACAAACTATAGTTTTGTCAAGTTGGTTAGGACATCTACTTTGTGCATGACACAAGTCATTTTTCCAACAATTGTTTACGGACAGATTATTTCACTTATAATTCACTGTATCACAATTCCAGTGGGTCAGAAGTTTACATACACTAAGTTGACTGTGCCTTTAAACAGCTTGGAAAATTCCAGAAAATTATGTCATGGCTTTTGAAGCTTCTGATAGGCTAATTGACATCCATTTGAGTAATGAATGTGCCACTGTCCTGTAAAAATAAAATAAAACTCAAACTCAATTGGAGTGTACCTGTGGATGTATTTCAAGGCCTACCTTCAACTCAGTGCCTCTTTGCTTACATCATGGAAAATCAAGAAAAATCAGCCAAGACCTAAGAAAAAATGTGTAGACCTCCACAAGTCTGGTTCATCCTTGGGAGCAATTTCCAAACACCTGAAATACCACGTCATCTGTACAAACAATAGTACCAAACTAAAAACCATGGACCACGCAGCCGTCATACGCCTCAAGGAGACGTAGTCTGTCTCCTAGAGATGACGTACCTTGGTGCCAAAAAAAGTGCAAATCAATCGCCAACAACAGCAAAAACCTGTGAAGT
>NC_036856.1:9321224-9424279 GCF_002910315.2 Salvelinus sp. IW2-2015 | reverse complement strand
ATGGTACTGTACACTGTATGGGTGTAGTTTTCATAAAACAATGAACATGGTGTGGATCTCATCTAAAGAGTCTCCATTTGAGACCCATCACAAAGTTAGTCTCCGTATTGATTGACTCTTTTTAATTTTACTTTTTCTGATACATTTATATAGTCATTAATGTGCCACTGGCCTGCTGAGTTACTAACAAATATCTTATACAAGAACAAAAAGCTTAAAATAAGTACAGTTCTAAAAGCAAATACCTACTGGCCTTTCTTGATATTGCTAGTTGTAAGTACGAATACCTGCATACATACTGGACTGGTAAGGAGCACTGCTATAACTATTATTAGTAGTAGTATTATAATGATTTAAACATTTGAACAAGTTGGTTAAACCCTTCAGTTAACTACTGTACCTATCAATTATTCAGTTGTAGGAATTATGGTTCCTCAATATACATTTAACATATTACAACGTAGGCTATGTGTTACAGCACTACTTTTGGTGTCCCCCTCAGGAATTGCTCTTGAGAAAATGTAATGTAATTGTCCCCTCCAAGGTTGATATCAGATTTTCGCCCCTGGGCTCATGGTGAGTGTGTATACTTACTTTCCCCTCCAATCATATTCTCTAGTTGATCTGTTGACTCAGGTTTATGCAACACGAAAGGAATGGTGAGAAGTCACAGCTGTAATATGAGCCAACAGCCACATTATCCAACAGCCACATGTTCACGATGGGAAATATCTATATAAACAGAATAAGTGTTCATACAATTTCACACTAGCGTCTGGCCACGTTGATTTGAGTCAGGATTTTCAACAGGATACTCCTTCAGTTTGGCCTCTGGACAAACGAGAAAGCAAAACAAATAATAATATAGCTTTCTGCCCCAAGATCATATCCTAAGTGGTGATACTGCGCTAATGGGGATGTCTGAATTGAAAAGGGTAGCAAGCAATACTAAATCAACTATGTGCAATTTATACTTTTCCATGTAGTAAATTTACACTTAACTGACCTTCCCCTCGATGGAATGAACCAAGTGTATGTCATACTGTGTCACCAGTGTGATCGAGACACCATGCCTTTCTGTAGACATCAGAGAAAAGTGGATTGTGTTTTAAGTCTACAGTAACGGCCTGTGTGATAACAGACAGATACTGAAGGAGGAATATTACCTGCTCTGGCAGTTCGGCCGACTCTGTGAATGTAGATCTTGGGCAGACCTGGCGTGTTGTGGTTGATGACAACCTGGACTGTTGGGATATCCAGGCCCCTGACAGTAAGGACATGAACATCATGAGATTCACAATGGTTTGTAACCTTTCCATATATTGAGAAATGTTTTTTGGTCTGATTATACACACTACCGTTGAACACTGAGCTTTCTTACCTGGAAGCTACATCAGTTGCAATCAGGATTTTGAAGACACTGGACTTGAACTTTGCGAGGTTGGCAAAACGTTGTTTCTGTGAAAAGGGTAACTAGTGTCTTAATTCTGTGTACATTGTCCAAATTAACGTTACTTATTATGACGCGTGTTAAATGTGCTTTTAACTTGTCCTGTAACCCATTAATGAATACAAAGCTACAGTCTGAGCTCGGGTTGTTTACCCGCGTCATCATTGAATGCAAGGAGATGGTAGGAAAGTTGAATTTCTGCCGCATCATTGTGAGGATTTGGCCATTCCTGTAGGAAGAATGCAATGCATTAATGATTCAATGTCTAACCATCATTCTATATTGATGTGTCTGAAGGCCCTGATACAGCAGCATGTTCTATTGGTTCCATTATAATCCACATAGTCATTGTTCTAGGTTCTTCCGTCATCTCCGAGTGAAGGAGTCCTTACTTGCAGGTCTTGGTGAAGATCATGATGGACCAGTCGTCGTGCTCGTCTTAACTTCTGGATCAGATGCACCAGGTAGGCATCTTTCTCTGGCGTCAGGATGTACCTTTTGATCCAACTCCTCTACTGTGCGGACCCTATGAGAAAAATATTTACAATTTAAGTATGTTGCACCAAGACAAACGTCCTGTTTTGAACGGCTTGTCACGTTTAGCAGAAGAAATGTAACTAAATTGGTTTGAATTCCTATTAGAAGGCAATACAAAAAAATAAACCCTAATGGGGGGGGTCTGCTGAGCACCTGAGGAAATAAAGGTTCTTCATGACACACTGTTTTGGTTGACAGTGAAATCCTCACCTAGACATCCTCAAACATAGCCTTTGTGGAAGAAACAATATCTTTTAAATCTTTGTTTTACCAGAAACTGGATCTTCTTGATGCTGAATGTGTTGGAGCTCCGAATGTGATCTTCCTGGAGTGGCTACAACGACGTGGGGCTTCATGGAGAGCTCCAAGGCCTATGTGATCATATGTGTATGGAACATCACCTGAACATTAGAACATGCTGGACAAATTAATAACAATGCAATAAGAGGCAGTGTCATTGGTAATCAAGATTACTCATTCCACCAACAATGATGCGGTCCCGCAAGCCCATTGGTTTTGCCAGGACTCTGAACTGTTTGGCAATCTGGTAGACCAATTCCCTACAAAGGACACAAGTTTAAACATTACACAACATTGACCATTATATTACATTGTTGTTTTCCAGAAGATATGCCTTTTAAATGACATTTTGGTCAATTATTGCTCGAGAATTTATACTTAAATTATCCGAAGATGCCCAACATGGTAGGTGTGAGCACCAAACAGAAGATGCCATATGGGTCATCAGATAATTTCTGTAGCACTGGTAACATAAAGACAGCCGTCTTTACACTGCCAGTCTTGGCCCAACCCATGCAATCCCGACCTAGACGACGGGGGGGAAATTATATTGCATCAAAAGGCTATGATATTGAAAACTAGCTAGATAGTTAGCCTACTCTGTCGTGGTCAGGCCGTTATTGTATAGGTCGTGTGTTTTATTAAACTGTTACCTGGGTAAATAAATGTAAAACATACACAACGTAACAAGGAATAATGAAATTGCTTGCTAGCTAGCAAAACTGTTACATTCCAGAATAGGTGGCATACAGTTTTCCTGGACTTAAATTCGTTTACTGATCCCCATTGGTTTACATTGGTTGATTCAACAATCTGACAGCCCGAGAGGAGAAATCCAACATTTTACAAAGTTACAGATGACAATAAATAGAATATACTTTATTTTGTGTTCAGAATTATCATCTGAACTGCCAGAAAATCATACTCTTGGTATCGGACAATTGGCGCATTTTGTTGACGTCACTATGCTTCTTCAATGGATGACGGGATTGGTCGTTGGATACGCTCGAACTCGCCCATTCATTCTAGCCTGGTCCCAGATCTAATCTGTTTGTGCTTTTGCCCTACTCAATTGTCTATATGGACATTCCAGCGAATCACTTTTGTCAAGTGGTCACCGCCTTTCAAAGTGTGTTGCATTATGGGGGATTAATATTTTCAAATTTGCGCCTACATGTCCACTGCATGAATTTGACAAAAACCAGGTCGTCAAAGGACATGTAGACCAAATCCCAAATCGATCCCTGTCTTGCCATCTGATAGGCTATGTTAATTAACCTAACCTGATGCGGTTAGTTCTAACCTGCGACGTTAATTATCCTATGTAAACAAACTATCTGTGGCGACAAATCATCAGTATCACCACACAGGAACCAAGTTTGCCATGATTCTAAAGCTACAGGGGGATACAAATGAAAGTGATATGAGACCTCTCTCTAACCAATTAATTGTACACAGGTTATGTTTTCGTCTGGGCATGGACTCTAGAACGTGTGGAAAGCGTCCCACATGGACGCTGTCCCATGTAAACGCCAATGCTTCCAACAGTTGTGTCAAGTTGGCTGGAAGTCCTTTGGGCAGTGGCGTGTATTCACGGATGCCAAGGGAAGCCAGGCTTCCCCCAAAAATTGACCAATAAAAAATCTTTCGTCCTTTTTGTGTTTCATAATTTTCTTTAATTCGCAAGAGGCCTAATGGATGTCACAGGAGAAAGCATCCGAGCGAGCAAAACAGCGCCCCTCTGTTTCTCTAAGTGTAGGCCATCTATCTGATGCTGTCTGGTCCAAACGAGTATCTGTACTGGCCAATGATTATAATGGAGTTCTGATCCAACTATTAATTCATACATTGTTGTGCCCCTGGCCTGAGAGGATGGACATTTAATATGTAGCTAGATGTAGAAGGCTAATGTTAACTAGCTAATGTTGCCCATGAATGGAAGTTAGGCTAGCGAGCAAGCATCTTAGCCAGGTAGCCTAGGATAACAAAATAAAAGTGTGTAATGTATGACAGAGTGATAGACTGTTTCCTCAACATGAAAGAGAGGAAGATGGCATTGGCGTTTTCTTTACAAGTAAGTTGAGTCAACATGTTATTCTACTTGCAGGAACATGCGCACACACACAGAAATCAGAACCATGGACAGCCACATATTTAGCGTACTTTGATTGGACTAAATTGTTTTTGGTATCTTTTAGTTGTCACTGTATTACGCTAAGCAGAGGTGATTTGTTGAATTTAAAATGGTGCTGGAATAGTGTAGCCTGGTTGAGAGAATGCCAAGAGTGTGCAAAGCTGTCATCAAGGCAAAGGGTGGCTATTTGAAGAATCGAACACTTTTTTGTTTACTGCATGATTCCATACGTGTTATTTCATAGTTTTGATGTCTTCACTATTATTCTACAATGTAGAAAATAGTAAAAATAAAGAAAAACCCTTGAATGAGTAGGTGTTCTAAAACTTTTGACCGGTAGTGTATGTTTCAGTAAGATTGGATTTTTGGCATTTATAGTCATGGTTATCAACTGTACTGCAGATATGGAACATAAGTTGTAAAAAATAGAGGTTGTGGTGGAAGCTGCAGAGAGGTATTTGGGTGTAAGAGACTTTCCATCAGAAGAGTTACAGGGTGTGTTAAGTGGTGGTGGCCCATCCTTTCAGGCTGTAGGACTAAATCGATTTAAATAGTGGAGTATGGTATTTATACTTTTTTTGTGAGTGTAGTGTTAGATGGTAGGGTATTTGTTGTAGTATTAAATGTTTTTGTTGATTTAAAAAATAAATAAGCCAAGTATAAGGGAGTTATACTCCAGTCTAGTAGGTGGCGGTAATGCAACATTTATTGGATGCCAACTGCCATTAAACCTCATCGAAGAAGAAGCAACTCCCCTCACCTGGTTGTCTAGGTCTTAATTGAAAAGAAAACGGTGGAATGAGTTTGACGCACCTGATTTACAATATGTATTTCTATATTGTATTAATGCCTTAGGGAGGTTTTCAACATGATGCCAAATACACACCAATATAATATGAACACCTTTTTGTTTCAAGCATATTTTGAGCACCTACATGTCACAAAAGCTTAGAGATTGAAGGAAGACAAAATAAAATGCTTCAGAGACATTTACACCGACCTTTCAAGAACAGCTCAGGGGGAGTTTTTGGAACTACAGGAGAGAAAAAAACGTACAGCAATTAAAACATTTATAATTTAGGTTTACCTTAATAGACAGAGCATTTTTATTCCAAACAGAAATTACAATGTACTTTTACACCCATAATGTGAATGTATTCCTCATTTCAGCCATCAATCGCTGGAAATATACTTATTTTAATCCCATTATGTCAATCAAACCTCATTACAAGTGGGGAGAGTGCTTTCAAGACAACGTGCAAGCCATTGGAATATTATATTTCACATTTCAAATGGTGTAAAGTGGGTTATGTTAGAGGCAATGTAATTTGATTCGTCAAACAGCAGCCAGCAGGTGGTGTTAGACTTAGTGTCTCTGTCTCCATTGAGCAAGGACAATTCTTGAATGGGATACCGGAATGGGCAGAGCAGGGGGAAACAACAAACTGCAGAAGGATCTCATTACCGTGCGCTGACACTCAGCAGGGGCAGAACGCATTTATACTTTTGTAGAACATAGTTCCCTCGTGTTTTTGAGAGGCGTTAAATCACAAGATTAGTGTGCCACCACAAAGGAAGAGCGACAAAGAACGGGATTCGACGGACAAAGGAAAGCTGTTTTAATTGATTTCAAACAACATAACTACTACAATTGGGAAAACATTACATGTTTTCAAGTATCCCCCCCCCCCACTGAACGTTTGCGGTATTCCTGTTACAGAAATGTAATGCAACGTACTGTACAATTATAAAGGAATTCACTTTACAGTGACATTCGAGACAATTTGTTAACCATCTATTCGGAGACAAAGAGCAAGAGATTACCTATCGCTTGAGGTAAGACTGGAATTTATATTCTGCAAGGACACCGAAAGCGTTCAACAATATGGGGTGAGTGCACTGCAGCTTTATAGTTTCTCAAATCAAGTTGCGCTTTCTCTACAATCTCTTGAAAAGGCAAAGACAAAAAGTGAAGTTTGGGATGAGTTCAGGGTGGTATGTATAAATTACCCATGTTGTTGTATGAATTTGATTGGAAATATTCTTTAAGATTTGGCATGTTATCGCCCTAATGTATGGGCGTAATGTATGCATGCATTGACCCCCCCCCCAAAAAAATGTTTCTGTGAATTCTTAAATGTTTTGTCCATAAGTCTTAATCTTTTCTTAATGATCTTATTTGAAAGAAGGGTTTAATCTTCTTTTTCAACTGACCTAATTTCAGCGCCATCAGCTTTTAAGCAGCATGGTTGATGCCCTCAGTCTACTGTATGAATGTTCACCTTGACTATGGCTACATTGTTCCACACTGTCGAACATATCATACTGATGTGTTGAAATAATCAGATTAAAATGCCACAGTTCACATACACAGAAATGTTGATGGCCTTGGTTGTATTGTGTGGTGCAATAGCCTAGCATTACAGAACTTACTCTAATTCTTAGCCCTTTTCTCCAATTAATATTTACTCATGTTTACCATGGTAACAGACAGCTTTTGAAGCCACCCCATAATTTGATAGTCAAGCTGTGCTCAAGGCTCCATAGCTCAATAATGGACTAAAGGAGCCTGAAGTTACTCCTTTATAGTTCAAGGGCCTTACATGTTCTTTTTAGAGGCGAATTGGCTCTGGCAGCCAAATACTCCATCTAAATGTGAATCGATTCTCAATAGTGGTACGGATCTAGAAACATAAAGACCTCTACTTTCATATCACATCAACATATTTTCACAAATGCAAAATATACACTCACTGTACACTGTTTTAACACAGTTGCAGCACACAGTATTTTTCAGTGACAACACTTTTGTGCCATCTGTCTTCCGTTTACACACAGGTGTTTGGAGACGCAGATAGCTAATTAGCACAGGTAGGCTATGCCTCTGTCTGTTGTTCGTACACAAGCGCTGTAACATGGAAATATGGCTGTGTGGGAAGCCTATAAAGGTGTAATACATTTCAAATGTTTTAAACGTATTAGTATTTCTCGCTGATAAGAACAATACGTTCCTTATGTTTCCAAAAACATACCACAAGCGTTCAGAACGAGCGTCGGGGCTGTTAACGAAACTTCCCCAGCCAGAGGATACTATTGCCAATAGGAGCTGAAGGTAGTTGGCGTCTATGAATGGGTTAAAGGCTCCATTGATGGTGAAATCATTAGTTGAAAGATGTATGTTGTCTCTTTGAATTATTTAACTAATGATATTTAAGAAGGGCCTTGGGGCCTTGGAAACCAATGGGGGGGGGGGGGGGGTTTAGTGTATTGTAAGTATGTCTGGGTAAGGATGCAGTCAGCTCAGCTTCAGAGAAACTAGTGCTGTCTTTAGTTCCCATAGTTCTCCACCACAGACAAAAGGTTGGGAAAGAAGAAGAACTAGTCTAACCTCATGCTGTTTTCATTTGACCTTGAAAAACCTCAGTGATTTTTGAAGTTTATTCCACTTTTTTTTTTAAAGTCTAATTTGAAGTGTTACATTCTTTTTCCATCACAGAAAAGGAGCCTTCCCTGAGCTGTAAACATGTATCCATCACACAGAGAAAGGTATTATTGACACATGTCATATGTGTTGTGCTAATTCATTGTCCATTTTCCCTGTCCCCAAAAATGTGCCCTCATCTACAAGTCTCCCCTCCCAATTGCCCCATCTTGTCACGTCATGTATGCTCTTATCATATTCTAATCCAGGGATAAAAATTAGAGCACCTACAGTACGAGCGGCAGGTAGCCTAGTGGTTAGAGCATTGGACTAGTAACCGAAAGGTTGCAAGATCGAATCCCCGTTCTGACCCTGAACAAGGCAGTTAACCCACTGTTCCTAGGCTGTCATTGAAAATAAGAATTAGTTCTTAACTGACTTGCCTAGTTAAATAAAGGTAAAATTAAACTGGGACAGAAGTCCAAACTGGATTTTTCATGCCTCATCTTTTTTATTTCATCTTTATTTAACCAGGTAGGCCAGTTGAGAACAAGTTCTCATTTACAACTGCGACCTGGCCAAGATAAAGCAAAGCAGTGCGACACAAACAACAACACAGAGTTACACATGAAATAAACAAACATACAGTCAATAACACCAATAGAAAAGTTAATATACAGTGTGTGCAAATGAGGTAAGATAAGGGAGGTAAGGCAATAAATAGGCCATAATGGCAAAAAAATTACAATTTAGCAATTAAACACTGGAGTGATAGATGTGCAGAAGATGAATGTGGAAGTAGAGATACTGGGGTGCAAAGGAGAATAAAAAAATAACAGTATGGGGATGAGGTAGTTAGATGGGCTATTTACAGATGGGCTATGTACAGGTGCAGTGATCTGTGAGCTGCTCTGACAGCTGGTGCTTAAAGATAGAGAGGGAGATATGAGTCTCCAGCTTCAGTGATTTTTGCAATTCGTTCCAGTCATTGGCAGCAGAGAACTGGGAAAAAAGGCGGCCAAAGGAGGAATTGGCTTTGAGGGTGACGAGTGAAATATATCTGCTGGAGCGCGTGCTGCTATGGTGACCAGTGAGCTGAGATTAGGCTGGGCTTTACCTAGCCAAGACTTATAGATGACCGAGAGCCAGTGGGTTTGGCGACAAATATGAAGCGAGGGCCAGCCAACGAGAGCATACAGGTCGCAGTGGTGGGTAGTATATGGAGCTTTGGTGACAAAATGAATGGCACTGTGATAGACTGCATCCAATTTGCTGAGTAGAGTGTTGGAGGCTATTTTGTAAATGACATCGCCGAAGTCAAGGATCGGTAGGATAGTCTGTGTAAAATGTAAAATGTAATAGTCAGTTTTACGAGGGTATGTTTGGCAGCATGAGTGAAGGATGCTTTGTTGCGAAATAGGAAGCCGATTCTAGATTTAATTTTGGATTGGAGATGCTTAATGTGAGTCTGGAAGGAGTGTTTACAATCTAACCAGACACCTAGGTATTTGTAGTTGTCCACATATTCTAAGTCAGAACCGTCCAGAGTAGTGATGCTTGATGGGCGGGCAGGTGGCGGGCAAGCGATTGTTGAAGAGCGATGCATTTAGTTTTACTTGCATTTAAGAGCAGTTGGAGGCCACGGAAGGGAGTTGTATGGCATTGAAGCTCGTCTGGAGGTTAGTTAACACAGTGTCCAAAGAAGGGCCAGAAGTATACAGAATGGTGTCGTCTGCGTAGAGGGGGATCAGGGAATCACCAGCTGCAAGAGCGACATCATTGATGTATACAGAGAAAAGAGTCGGCCCGAGAATTGAACCCTGTGGCACCCCATAGATACTGCCAGAGGTCCGGACAACAGGCCCTCCGATTTGACACACTGAACTCTATCAGAGAAGTAGTTGGTGAACCAGGCGAGGCAGTCATTTGAGAAACCAAGGCTGTTGAGTCTGCCGATAAGAATGTGGTGATTGACAGAGTCGAAAGCCTTGGCCAGGTCGATGAATACAGCTGCACAGTATTGTCTCTTATCGATGGCGGTTATGATATCGTTTAGGACCTTGAGCGTGGGTAAGGTGCACCCATGACCAGCTCGGAAACCAGATTGCATAGTGGAGAAGGTACGGTGGGATTCGAAATGGTCGGTGATCTGTTTGTTAACTTGGCTTTCGAAGACCTTAGAAAGGCAGGGTGGGATAGATATAGGTCTGTGACAGTTTGGGTCTAGAGTGTCTCCTTTGAGGAGGGGTATGACTGCGGCAGCTTTCCAATCTTTGGGGATCTCGGACGATACGAAAGATAGGTTGAACAGGCTAGTAATAGGGGTTGCAACAATTGCGGCGGATAATTTTAGAAAGAGATGGTCCAGATTGTCTAGTCCGGCTGATTTGTAGGGGTCCCGATTTTGCAGCTCTTTCAGAACATCGGATATCTGGATTTGAGTGAAGGAGAAATGGTGGAGGCTTGGGCAAGTTGCTGAGGGCTGTTGACCGGGATAGGGGTAGCCTGGTGGAAAGCACGGCCAGCCATAGAAAAATGCTTATTGAAAATCTCAATTATCGTGGATTTATTGGTGGTGACAGTGTTTCCTAGGCTCAGTGCAGTGCGCAGCTGGGAGGAGGTGCTCTTATTCTCCATGGACTTTAGTGTCCCAGAACTTTTTGGATATTTGGTTTCTGCACTGAGATGCATTTACCCTGAAATTGTCCTCATAAATTATTGCATTGTGTCAAAGACATTGTGCCTAAACCAGAACAGGATTTGTTTTGCGTTGTGCAAGCTTGAGTAAAATTAGACAAATTATATATGCCATGAAATGGTATTTTGTGGCCTATAGGTTATTGCTCAATGAGAATTCTGAGGTTGAGGAAGTGCTTGCTAATTGCTGTTTTTGGGATCTTTGCTATTGCTTATGCATGTAATATTCTCTCTCCCATTCATTTTAATTTCTTGACTACAGCATTTTATCAGTCAGACATATGCAAGAGCCTACTGACCAAGTTAAGAGCCTGCACTTCATAATACAAGTGAAGATGATGCTAAGAAGGTTTTGACAAGTTTCCAGATTATTTAGCAAAAGGCAATGTTGTATCGTTAACATTCTTAAATTGTTGAGAATTCCATTTGATGAGAACATAATTTGGTCCCTGGAGAGGAATGTGTGGATTAAAGAATGAAACACCTTAGCGCCTTGATAGAAGACCATATGTGAGCTGAGATGTCTACTTGTTGTTGAGTAGTAGTGAGTTAGCGTTTCCACCGTGCTATTTTGGTATTTAGTTGTGCAGTGTCATGTTGCTGAAATGGCCGGACACTTTCGCTGGCTCAGGAATGTTGACGTGAGGCTCACTCGACTCTCAGGGGGGTCATAGAATGAAACCCTTAAAGGAGAACTACAGTCAAAATTAGTTTTTCTCTCACACATTTTATTCTCTATACAAAAACAATAATCTAGGTTTCTGGAAAGGAATAGGGGCAATTCCACAGTAACAGACTCAGGTTTTCACTTAAAATGTATGCCAAACAAAAAACATTGATTTTAAAGTTTAACAAACCAAATAACTCTATTCACAAGGACTACTTTTAACAATTTACACTGAACATTTTACAAAAACACATTTACTGGAAGAACTGTGCAGGTGCAAAGTTTAGGATCAGAATTTTGGTACAATTTATGTGATGACGATTCAAGATGTCTGCAGAATGAATGGGGTATCAGCTATGACATGACACCTTGACTTTGAATTTCTTTTCTTCTTTTCGTTATTGAACTACTGTAGGTGAAGTGGATTTACATCCGGTAACAGAATTGTGGTTACGGAATTTCATCATTGGCCCCTGATCTGTAAATCAAATCAAATGTTATTTGTCACATACACATGGTTAGCAGATGTTAATGCGAGCGTAGCGAAATGCTTGTGCTTCTAGTTCTGACAATGCAGTAATAACCAACGAGTAATCTAACCTAACAATTCCACAACTACTACCTTATACACACAAGTGTAAAGGGATAAAGAATATGTACATAAAGATATATGAATAAGTGATGGTACAGAACGGCATAGGCAAGATGCAGTAGATGGTATCGAGTACAGTATATACATATGAGATGAGTAATGTAGGGTATGTAAACATAAAAGTGGCATAGTTTAAAGTGGCTAGTGATACATGTATTACATAAAGATGGCAAGATGCAGTAGATGATATAGAGTACAGTATATACATATACATTATATTAAGTGGCATTGTTTAAAGTGGCTACCACACAGAAATGCATATTTATGGTTATGAGTGTAATTCAGTTCATGGTGATGTATCCTAAATAGGTACACAAAGGTAGAAATATGCAATATCCTCCTTTGCGTATTTGGGTATTATTCTACACACTGGCTATTCGTTTTAAAGAGCTCGGCCACCAAACGACCAAATTACGTCGGTCCAGACAGGACCAAATCTGAACCAATCATAGACGTTTATGTTCCACAAGTTTGGACATCAAAGTAGAGCACAGTACAGCACAATAGAGTACAGTATAGTTCAGGAGAGTATAGTTTAGTACAGTACATTAGTGTACTCAACTCTAGTATGCTCTACTGTGTACTGTACTGAACTCTACTCAATTCTACTGTACAGGACTGTACTGAACTATACTCTACTTTTCTTTACTGTACTGTGCTCTACTGTACTGTGCTGTGCTGTCCAAACTTGTAAAACATAGATGTCTGATCCGGACCAAATCTGAACCAATCATGGACGTCTATGTTTGGGCTAAATGAAGGCCGGTCCAGACGTCTGTGGACATTGAAATCAAGGCTAGGGCAGACAGACCAAATTACTGATTTGGTAACAGAATTTTCCATTTGAATCACTTAAGAATTCTTAAACTAAGTTGGTATCAGTAAAAACACTAACTAATTGGTAGGTCTACCTTTACTTCTTACTTCTTTGAACTTTTGTTATCCACCCTCATGAGGGAGAGAAATTAGAAAATATCTTAAAGATGTGTGGGTTTTTGGTAACGGAATTTGAAGGCATCAGGTATTCTTAAACTTAAAGAAGCAAGAAAAAAATGTCAACTAAATATACTGTGCATTCGGAAAGTATTCAGACACCTTGACTTTTTCCACATTTTGTTACATTGCAGCCTTATTCCAAAATTGATTAAATAATTTTTTCCCTCATAAAAGATTGTGTCGAGGTACAGATCTGGGGAATGGTACCAAAAAATGTCTGCAGCGTTGAAGATCCCCAAAAACACAGTGGCCTCCATCATTCTTAAATTGAAGAAGTTTGGAACCACCAAGACTCTTCCTAGAGCTGGCTGCCCGGCCAAACTGAGCAATCGGGGGAGAAGGGCCTTTGTCAGGGAGGTGACCAAGAACCCGAAGGTCACTTTGACAGGGCTCCAGAGTTCCTCTGTGGAGATGGTTGTCTTTCTGTAAGGTTCCCCCATCTCTGCAGCACTCCACCAATCAAGCCTTTATGTTAGTGGCCAGACGGAAGCCACTCCTCAGTAAATGGCACATGACAGCCCTCTTGGAGTTTGCCAAAAGGCACCTAAAGGACTCGGAGCAAAGTACAGAGAGATCCTTGATGAAAACCTGCTGCAGAGCGCTCAGGACCTCAGACTGGGGGCGAAGGTTCACCTTTCCAAGAGGACAACGACTCTAAGCTCACAGCCAAGACAACTCAGGAGTGGCTTCAGGACAAGTCTCTGAATGTCCTTGAGTGGCCTAGCCAGAGCCCGGACTTGAACCCGATCGAACATCTCTGGAGAGACCTGAAAATAGCTGTGCAGCGATGCTCCCCATCCAACCTGACAGAGCTTGAGAGGATCTGCAGAAAAAAAATGTGAGAAACTCCCCAAAAACAGATGTGCCAAGCTTGTAGTGTCATACCCAAGAAGACTCGTGGCTGTAATCGCTGTCAAAGGTCTACAACAAAGTACTAAGTTAATGGTCTGAATACTTATGTAATATTTCAATTTTTTTATACATTTGCTAAAAAATGGAGGAAAACCCAATTGAATCCATTTTAGAATAAGGCTGTAACGTAAGAAAATTTGGAAAATGTCAAGCGGTCTTAATATTTTCTGAATGCACTGTAAGTGTTGATATTAGTTGGCCGTCTTTACTTCAGCATTGTTTTGAGGTTATGACTTTTTCTGGTAAATGTTTTCTAAGACTCCTTTTCCATCAGTTGGACAAGAAATCAAAGCCTTTGTTTTATTCCTAATTTTTAGATTGGAAATGGTTCAAAAATGTATATATGCCTTAATCTCTCAAAATATAGACTCTTAGCTTTCATTTGACACCCACTTTGTCATGCTCCTATGAACTTCACACGTTGGTGCTCATGGGTCCTTTTACATGGAATTGACCATAGTCCCCTGAGTGTCATCCCCGTAATGCTTACAGCAGGGGTAACGACTCCGTTTTTTTACCTCAGGGGCCATTTATATAGTTGTCGGCGGAAAACATTGCGAAACAACTCGCATTATTCTATTACCTACATGCAAATATGGCACAAGATTACAATAGCCTAATTGATTTGACAGTTGTGGAGTCCTAGCTTTTTTTTTTATATCATCAGATCTTTTCAAATAATCAGAGGTATTATATGGGGGATATTTACACCCCAGAACTTCTGCATGAAGTAGGTCATTTAGAATCTTTTATCAAATTATTTTACCTGTGGTATTCTGCCATCTGTTTCCCCATTGAAGATGTGTCCTTTGTAACATACCACGTGTAGTTTGGAACAGCTTGGAATTATATTTCTGAGCTATTGCTTCCAGATAACTTATTTTGATGCTTTCATAGACCACAGAATAACTCCTAGGTATTTTCAGGCAGCTGATTGGAATAGGGGGGCCATTTTACAGATCAGTGACTTTGGAAGATGAATTACTGAGGGAGCTTAAGCATGAGATGAAGATCCAAGTGAGGGGGATTAGCCAGTGATGACACTGACTCTGGGTGAACCCACACACCCACGGGTCACTGGGAAAGTGAGTTTAACTCGGAACATGAGCAAGAAGCTAATGTCTAATGCGGTTTCACTGTAAATGCAGTTACTGATTTCAGAAAGAACCAATCAATATCACCTGCCTTCACTGTGAAAGGTTCAGAGTTAGACTTTTTTTTACTGACTTACATTTGAAGTCAGTGTGATGAGGAGTAATGTTGATTGAGAGTCGGATCATTTTACCACAATGGACTTTCTTTTGTGCACTTATTTTTCGCTGAGAGGGTGTTTGTTTGGCCAGAATTTTACATTCTGTTGTCAAGTACTACTGACTCAAAACTGATGGACTGGCCTGATGCCAGCACGTTTTTCCATTTGCCCTAAAAATGCAGATTCCTACAGAAGTGATTTGACCAGATACAGAAAGTGGCCCATCCATCGTCAACACCGCCCATGATTAATTCATTGTTGTGAAACGTTTAGATTAATTTATAATATATGGGCGTGCGTACAGCACGGGAAAGGTGATGAAATATAGATACGTGGGGAGAGTAGTAGTCTTTTCCTTCAGTTCCCTCCCTCTCATCCTGCTGGCTGCCAGCCCAGCAGCTGCTGTCCCACTCACCTCGCTAGCCATCCGCTGCTCACCGTCCCCTCTGATCATACAGCTCCAACTTGTTTGTTTCAATGATTCCTTGTACGTTTCATGGTAATCGACTACAGTGTATATATAGGCTAGTCAATGCCAACACACTCCTGGAATGTGTTACATGTAGCTATACAGTAGTACACACTTGTTTTTCCATGAATCAGTTTCATGTAATAATGTACACAAATGTAATTCAGTTCATGCATGAGTGTGGGTGTGCATGTGTGTAGAGAGGCAGGGAAGGGGGCTGAATATGACCTGGAATAGGTTTACAATAATCTATCCGGACAACCCTGACTTTATTAAGACCTTTGCAGAGCAGTGCCATGTTGAATTGAAAATGTCACTGCCATATTTCCCACATCTCTAGGATACCTGTGCACAACACTGTAAGGGTGGTTTGACATGGCTGCGTAGAGGCTAGTAGTGCAATGAAGCATGTTGGTAGAACGTTGGCGGAGCGTTGAATTGACGGTTCGGTGAGCCCCCCCCCCCCCGGGTCCTCCTTGATCCTGCAGGGCAGCATGGAATGTGCCAGCTGGCCAGACAAAGGCCTGTGTCCCAGAAATGTGTGTCACGGTCATCCCTCCTCCACCCCCCTGCCTCCTCTCCACGGCTCTTTGCTTTCCCTTCTGAGGCCTCGCTTTTGGCTTCCAACCCACTCCCTCCCGGCCAGGGGGAGGGCTCAAGGCCCCATTTTCTCTCTCTCCCTCTGCCCACTCTTGCACTCAGACATGAGGCTTCACAGCGTGAGACATGGCTTCTTTATAACCAAGCTCTCCTGGGCTCCTGTAGAACCTAGATCTGATCCTCTAATGGGAATGAATATGTAATGTATTTATGCTGCAGGACTGATCTTCAGGAGGATTTGAATCCATGTTAATCTATACGTATCATCAAGTCTGTTTATTGTCTAGGCATAGTCACTTTACCCCTACCTACAAGTACATATTACCTCAATTACCTGGACTAACCTGTACCCCCACACATTAACACATTAACTATTACCCACTGTGTGTATGTGTGTATATATAGCCTGGTTATTGTTTTTTTTATTGTGTAACTTTTTTCAACTTTAGTTTATTTAGTAAATATTTTCTTAACTCTTATTTTTCTTAACTGCATTGTTGGTTAAGGGCTTGTAAGTAAACATTTCACGGTAAGGTGTATTCGGCGCATGTAACAAATACAATTGTATTTTATTTGAAGTCTCAACCTGATGCAACTTGACTGATACACGTTGCACTCTGGAGAGATTGGCTAAAAGGGATCTTTTTTTGATTTAACTAGGCAAGTCAGTTCAGAACAAATTCTTATTTTCAATGACGGCCTAGGAACAGTGGGMTAACTGCCTTGTTCAGGGGCAGAACGACTGATTTTTACCTTGTCAGCTCGGGGATTCGATCTTGCAACCTTTCAGTTACTAGTCCAACGCTCTAACCACTAGGCTCCAGCTGTCCTGGAGCTGATCCATCAAGTCAATTGATTAAAGCATAATTCTAATGGCATATTTAATTTTCAATTTTGCTATTTTGCAAACATTTATAAAAGCAATATGAACTAGAGGAGACAATGGCCTCTGCTTAAACGTTTATTTTCTTTTATTCCAGATCATCAGATTGCATTGTTACTTCCGTCCCARGTGTCTTTCCTGTAACTTCTCCCAGGCTAACACCCAAGATTAGCTACCACCCAAGATTAGCTAGCATGATACTTGATACTTATGCTGGCAATTAGTCGCCAAGTTACCAACTTTTTGTTGGTAACTTGGCGAAACATGGTRAGACTGGGCTGTTATTTTGCAGGGAGGTTGTCCTCCGAATTAGTAACGTGCCCGACTTCATTACATCATTCTAGCTTCCTTGTTATCTGAGAAAATGGGACATGTTACTTTCGTCCTGGTTCTCCCCTACATTGCATAGATTAACATTGTATAAACTCAGCTAGTTGTGTAATGTTGCATTATCTTGTAATGTGTTTGAATCTCCCTACAACATCTGGTAATGGATGTCCTTGACTTTCTGCTTTTATTTTCTTCTAAGAGAGATACAATTGACCCTTCTCTACTGTTGTAACCTCGGACAACAGTTTCTAATAAGACCCACTGTCAAAATCCCCTCACAATGATCTCAAACTTTGTTTTTACAATGAAATTAAACACACTATCCCTTGCTAATCAGGAAATGCTTGGGTATGTTGTGGTGGACCGTATTTACAATTGCTTCACGGAAACCTGGTAAAATTGTTTGTAGTGTGGATAGCCACTAACTGTCTCTGAATTCACTGTCAGCATGCAGTCAAAGCTATTAACCACTTTAAGCTAACTAGTTAATGCTTCCATTGTATCCTGATGTCGACAGCAGATGGGAGTTGTGTTCATAACATGGCTAGCTAGAAAGCCAGTATGAGGGTTAGCGCTCAGGCTAGAATGAACGGCGGCCGGTGCGTGGGAGAGAGAATATTTGTAGAGTGTAAAAAGTACTTGCACTCAAAACCATGAACAGGAGTAACCCAAGGAGGCTGAGATGCAAAAATAATATAATACAAAAAGTGAAAGGTGCTAATAAAAAAATGTACTGGACATACGTTTCGGCCTTATGCTTTTATCAGTGCTGTACACACAAATTAAGAAGACACGTACTTAAGACCTGCTGTGTGTAACAAGTGCAACAGGAGCAAGCAGATAGTTCATTCGAGACTGGCGAATCGGGAGTCAATGCATATTAATAAGGAATATATAGAAGAGTATCAAAAATCGATAATTCAAATGCCACATAATTGGAAAGAGACAACAGTCTGGGGTACATAACAATATCAGAGGCAAAAGATATGAAATACTCGAGTAGGCCAAAAAGTTCAGCGGGAGGGACGGGGACTGTTAGTGCGTGTAGACAACACTACAAGAAACATACAAGGTCCAATTCCTCACTAGGCCCTTGGGGGTGTAGAGTTAAGTACAATATCCATCGGGCTTAGCACTGGAGAAGGCGCTCATCCTATATTGCATCTGCAGTTTGAGAGAACACGGTCAATGGCACAGAACTTAAGATCATTCACAGCATGATTAGCCTCATAAAAATGTCTGGCCACTGGTGATTTTAGGCCATTTCTTCAGATGGCACTGCGATGCTTATTATTGCGTAACCGTAGTTGCCTACGTGTAATAAATCCAAATAAATAAAATGTTATTGGTCACATACACGTGTTTAGCAGATGTTATTGCGGGTGTAGCGAAATGCTTGTGTTTCTAGCTCCGACAGTGCAGTAATATCTAAAAATTTCACAACATAAACCTAATACACACAAATCTAAGTAAAGGAATGGAATTAACAATATATAAATATATGGACGGGCAATGTCAGAGTGGCATAGACTAAGATACAGTAGAATAGAATACAGCATATACATATGAGATGAGTAATGCAAGATATGCAAACATTGTTAAAGTGACTAGTGTTCCACTTATTAAAGTGGCCAGTGAAAGTCTATGTATATAGGCAGCAGCCTCTGTGCTAGTGATGTCTATTTAACAGTCTGATGGCCTGGAGAGAGAAGCTGTTTTTCAGTCTCTCGGTCCAAGTTTTGATGCACCTGTACTGACCTTGCCTTCTGGATGATAGCAGGTTGAACAGGCAGTGGCTTGGGTGGTTGTTGTCCTTGATGATCTTTTTGGCCTTCCTGTGACATCGGGTGGTGTAGGTGTCCTGGAGGGCAGGTAGTTTGCCCCCAGTGATGCGTTGTGCAGACCTCACTACCCTCTGGAGAGCCTTACGGTTGCGGGCGGTGCAGTTGCCGTACCAGGCGGTGATACAGCCCGATAGGATGCTCTCAATTGTGCATTTTTAAATGTTTTAGGGTTTTAAGGCGCTGTTGCGCCTTCTTCACCACTGTCTGTGTGGGTGGACCATTTCAGTTTGTCAGTTATGTGTACGCCGAGGAAATTTAAGCTTTCCACCTTCTCCACTACAGTCCACGATCATATCCTTTGTTTTATTGACATTGAGTGAGAGGTTATTTTCTTGGCATCACACTCCCAGAGCCCTCACCTCCTCCCTGTAGGCTGTCTCGTCATTGTCGGTAATCAAGCCTACTACTGTTGTCATGTCTGCAAACTTGATGATTGAGTTGGAGGCCTGCTTGGCCACACAATCATGGGTGGTGAACAGGGAGTACAGGAGGGGGCCGAGCACACACCCTTGTGGGGCCCTAGTGTTGAGGATCAGTGAAGTAGAGGTGTTGTTTCCTACCTTCACCACCTGGGGGCGGCCGGTCAGGAAGTCCATGACCCAGTTGCACAGGGTGGGGTTCAGACCCAGGTCCTTGAGCTTAATGATGAGCTTGGAGGGTGCTATGGTGTTGAATGCTGAGCTATAGTCAATGAACAGCATTCTTACATAAGTATTCCTCTTGTCCAGATGGGATAGGACAGTGTGCAGTGCGATGGCGATTGCACCGTCTGTGGATCTATTGGGGCGGTAAGCAAATTGAAYTGGGTCTGGGGTGACAGGTAAGGTAGAGGTGATATGATCCTTGACTAGTCTCTCAAAGCACTTCATGATGACAAAAGTGAGTGCTATTGGGCGGTAGTCATTTAGTTCAGTTCCCTTAGCTTTCTTGGGTACAGGAACAATGGTGGCCATCTTGAAGCATGTGGGGACAGCTGACTGGGATAGGGAGAGTTTGAATATGTCCGTAAACACACCAGCCAGCTGGTCTGTGCATGCTCTGAGGACGCGGCTAGGGATGCCGTCTAGGCCGGCAGCCTTGCGAGGGTTAACACGRTTAAATGTCTTACTCACGGCCACGGAGAAGGAGAGCCCAGAGTCCTTCATAGCGGGCCGCGTCGGTGGCACTGTGTTATCCTCAAAGTGGGTGAAGAGGGTGTTTAGCTTGTCCGGAAGCAAGATGTCGGTGTCCGCGACGTAGCTGGTTTTCCTTTTGTAGTCTGTGATTGTCTGTAGACCCTGCCACATACGTTCATGTCTGAGCCGTTGAATTGTGACTCCACTTTGTCACTATATTGATGTTTTGCCTGTTGGATTGCCTTGCGGCAGGAATAACTACACTGTTTGTATTCTGCTATATTCCCAGTCACCTTGACAATGGTTAAATGCAGTGGTTCGCACTTTCAGTTTTTCGGGCGAATGCTGCCATCTATCCACGGTTTCTGGTTAGGGAAGGTTTTAATAGTCACAGTGGGTACAACATCTCCTATACACTTCCTGAAAAACTCAGTCACCATATCAGTATATTCGTCAATATTATTCTCGGAAGCTACCCGGAACATATCCCAGTCTGCATGATCAAAACAATCTTGAAGCTTGGATTCAGATTGGTCAGACCAGCGTTGAATAGTCCTTAGCACGTGTTCATCCTTTTTGAGTTTCTGCCTCCAGGAAGGGAGGAGCAAAATGAATACCAGTGTATTGCAAGCCGCATGGACAAGACAGTAGATACACTACATTGTTAGATCCACAGGCAATTAATCTATTGATGGTGTATTCTTTATTTGTAATGAACGATCTGAAGGTGTTGGACTTTTTAATACCTGTACAGGCCACACAATATGTGACGGGAAGAAACRACGGGCATCATCCAAACGTTCCTTAGGAGATTTCGATAAGTCATAAGTGACTTACGCCTCGATCACACCGACAGTGTCATTGCATTTTGGTACGCCAAAACGTTCATTTCCAATGGAACGCTGCGTTTCCCTTGCAGCGTTGTGTTGCAGAGGCAGTTGCAGTGCGTTCTGTGTGGTGAATACGTTGGATTTATCAAACATGGAACATATGCATCAAATTATGGTAGCAAAAGGTGAATGTTGAACTTTTTTTGCGCACATGTAGATGCTGCTGCGTACCATTTTGCGCAATTACGCTGAAGGTGTAATCGAGGCATTACGCATACTTTTGATAAATCCAACATATGCAACACACAGAACGCCCTGAAACTGCCTCTGCAACGCAATGCTGCAAGGCAAACGCAGCGTTCCATTGGAAATGAATGTACTTCAGTACCACTGGTGCACTGGTCAATTATTTCAACTATATATTTTTTTACTCACTGGCTTTCATGTGTTGCTATCCATTGGAGCTCAGATTGGTTGGCCAAAATTCTGGGGCAGGGCTTAGCGAACATCAAATCCAGCAAGGTTTCCCAAACTCGGTCCTGGGCCACTCCCCTCCCCTCCCCGTGTGCACATTTTGGTCTTTGCCCTAGCACTACACAGCTGATTCAAATAATGAAAGTTTGATGAGCTGCGTAGTGTGTGTGTGTGTGTAGTGCTAATCAACTGTGTAGCGCTGAGGCAAACCGGCGCGCCTGGCATGGACGCTCAAACCATGCTCAAAGTCACTTAGGTCACTCGTTTTGCCCATTCTAACATTCAATCAAACAGTAACTGAATGCCTGTCTGCCTGCGACTCACTGTATGTTGGAGCGAAAAAACTGGCCACTGAGTGTGTACGTCCATTATCTTTTCTACATACTCTATATCTGGTTTTAGTCGTTTAAGTTTACACTGAACGCGCTTTTCAAGCCTTACATATTCTCCCACWGTTTTTTCTCCACTGTTTGGACTTTAAAAAAATGCTTAGGCGGCACTACACAAGGATTTAAATGGCAGAAAAAACCCTGGCCTTTCCTTCTAACCTAGCCTCTGTCGAGTACCCAACAACCAGATGTTCCAG
This sequence comes from Salvelinus sp. IW2-2015, assembly GCF_002910315.2. Classification (NCBI taxonomy): domain Eukaryota; kingdom Metazoa; phylum Chordata; class Actinopteri; order Salmoniformes; family Salmonidae; genus Salvelinus; species Salvelinus sp. IW2-2015. The sequence goes on along the minus strand of NC_036856.1, from coordinate 9,402,130 downwards.
GTTTTCAAAGGAAAAGAAAAGTGAGCCTGTGGTGCAACTTCCGCTTTTGGACGTAAACAAGGCGACACTCCATCTTAACTCCTCCACATTTACTGGATTGGTTGAACAGTGCAGTAGAGAACCTGCCCCCGGTAGTTATTTACCAGTAGGTAGAAGATCTAGCTTCAGGCATTTATTTTATGCCTGCTACATTAGGTCATTCCTAACCTAAACCCACAACAATACCCACAGGCTATAGAAATAATGAAATGCCATCCATTTAAAAGATGGGAATGTCTGAGCAATATGTGCCTCTGCAGAACATTTTCTTTTCAGAACTATTTTGTTTGTTTGGCCTTTAAGTTGTTAATGCGTTGTGGTGGCTCATTTGAAAGGGAGCCATTTCCAGCGCTCAAAATGAATCCGAGTGTGAATCTCAAAAAGGGGCTCCCCTCCCACAGCTTGAGTGGCAGCAATGGAATCATGTAAAAGTAACATGCATACGTCCTCCATTTCACCTCCTTGTCTTAGAAGAGAATGGCAGTGAGTGACAGGGCTGCATTGCTAAATAACCTTGTGTGTTTCTCCCCTGAAGGGAACAACCCATCTTCAGTGCCAGAGCGCACGTCTTCCAGATAGACCCGGCCACCAAGAGGAACTGGCTTCCTGCCAGCAAGCATGCCGTCACCGTCTCCTTCTTCTACGATGCCAATCGGAGTGTGTACCGCATCATCAGTGTGGGGGGCACCAAGGTGAGATGTGAACCCCGCTGGCTCTCTCTTACCAACATGGTCCTCATTGTCCAGATTGCCTTTGATGCAGTATGATTGAACAGCAGAGTCCCCTTTGAGTAACACCATTAGTAAGGACCTGCTGTGTCATGTCTGGTAGAGGGTAGTTAGATGTACCCCTGGCTGCTTCCCAACACACATTATAGGGGACCTGGCCTGCTCTTGACTAATGAGCATGTAACATTTTCTAGTCCTGCCTCCCTATACTTGTCCTACAAAGGGTGCTTCAAAGYTAGTCAGCAGACATATTATTATTTTGCTTAGGTTTTTGTCAGTACTAGAGTGAGTGGATGTCCTTACTCAATGAGAATGTTAATGCTCTCACTCACTGAATGGGTTGATGGATTAAAAAGGGAAATGGTGAACTTTAGACACGTCTGCAATTTAGTACATTTTGTACAATAATGCCTTTGTCTGATGTGTTGGTAATGTTGTTTTTCTCTGTGAATGTATTATCAGTAGGCCCCAGGCAAGGTGGCAGAATCAAGCAGTGATGTGTGAAGTTTTCCTTTGTTGCTTTGTTGATTAGAAATAAGCGCTTGATTTATTCCACGGCCTCTGCCATCCATCACAGGCCATCATCAACAGCACCATCACCCCCAACATGACCTTCACCAAAACGTCCCAGAAGTTTGGCCAGTGGGCTGACAGCCGCGCCAACACCGTGTATGGCCTGGGCTTTGCCACCGAGCTACAGCTTCAGCATGTTAGTCACCACTATAGACTGTCTCAAATTCAGAAGAAACACATTTCTAATGGACACTGGTTGACTAATTACTCTGATACTTACATGTAACTTTTTCTTCCGTAGTTTTCAGACCAGTTCAAGGAAGTGAAAGAAGCAGCACGTCTTGCAAGGGAGAAATCACAGGAGAAATTTGAACTGACCAACCCCGCGCTGAATATCGCCGCCCCACAGGTGAGGCCTGGAATTGCAGCTGTTCGATTAGCCCCATAAGTTAACTGCTGAGGCATGACAGATAAGCACATGGCTTAGCAGTGCTACCCTCAGGATCGTGTGTGTATATGACAGATAAGCACATGGCTTAGCAGTGCTACCCTCAGGATCGTGTGTGTATATGACAGATAAGCACATGGCTTAGCAGTGCTACCCTCAGGACCGTATGTGTGTCGTGTGTGTGTGTGTTGTTGTGTTGTGTGTTGGTGTGTGTGTGTGTGTGTGTGTGTGTGTGTGTGTGTGTGTGTGTGTGTGTGTGTGTGTGTGTGTGTGTGTGTGTGTGTGTGTGTGTGTGTGTGTGTGTGTGTGTGTGTGTGTGTGTGTGTGTGATATATAACACATACATACATACAAAATATTATTCTATTTTTTTACTATTTTCTGCATCGATAAATAATAGTGAAGACATCAAAACTATGAAATAACACATGGAATCATGTAGTAACCAAAAAAGTGTTAAACAAATCAAAATATGTTAGATTTGAGGTTCTTCAAAGTAGCCACCCTTTGCCTTGATGACAGCTTTGCACATTCTTGGCATTTTCTCAACCAGCTTCACCTGGAATGCTTTTCCAACTGTCTTGAAGGAGTTCCTACATATGCTGAGCACTTGTTGGCTGCTTTTCCTTCACTCTGCAGTGCAACTCATCCCAAACCATCTCAATTTGGTTGAAGTCGGGACATTGTGGAGGCCAGGTCATCTGATAAGGCACTCCATCTCTCTCCTTGGTCAAATAGCCCTTCCACAGCCTGGAGGTGTGTTTTGGGTCATTCTCCTGTTGAAAAACAAATTATAGTCCCACTAAGCGCATACCAGATGGGATGGCGTATCGCTGCATAATGCTGTGGTAGCCATGCTGGTTAAGTGTGCCTTGAATTCTAAATAAATCACAGACAGTGTCACCAGCAAAGCACCATCACACCTCCTCCTCCATGCTTCATGGTGGGAACCACACATGCGGAGATCATCCGTTCACCTACTCTGTCTCACAAAGACATGGTGGTTGGAACCAAAAATCTCAAATTTGGACTCCAGATCAAAGGACAGATTTCCACCGGTCTAATGTCCATTGCTCGTCTTTCTTGGCCCAAGCCAGTCTCTTCTTCTTATTGGTGTCCTTTAGTAGTGGTTTCTTTGCAGTAATTCGACCATGAAGGCCTGATTTCACGCGGTCTCCTCTGAACAGTTGATGTTGAGATGTCTGTTTCTTGAACTCTGTTAAGTATTTATTTGGGCTGCAATATCTGAGGCTGGTAACTCTAATTAACTTATCCTCCGCAGCAGAGGTAACCCTGGGTCTTCCTTTCCTGTGGCGGTCCTCATGAGAGCCAGTTTCATTATAGCGCTTGATGGTTTTTGCGACTGCACTTTTAGAAACTTTCAATACCCAGTGCACTAAATTTGTTAAACAATATTTTTTTCAATTTATTCTTTATTTTTGTTAATATATACTTTTTTTCACTGTTCAAACATTTACATCAGAAGGTGCAAAGTTGGGGCCTCCCCGAGTGGCGCAGTGCTTGAGGCATCACTACAGACCCGGGTTCGATCCCAGGCTGTGTCACAAGTGGCCACGACCTGGAGTCCCGTAGGACGGTGCACAATTGGCCCAGCGTCATCCGGGATAGGGGCTTTACTTGGCTCATCGCATTCTAGCGACTCCTTGTGGCGGGTCGGGCGCCTGCAGGCTGACTTCGGTCGTCAAGTTGAACTGTGTGCAGCTGGCTTCCGGGTTAAACGGGCGGGTGTTAAGAAGTGCGGTTTGGCGGGTCATGTTTCGAAGAACGCATGACTAGACCTTTTCTTCTCCCAAGACCGTTGGGGAGTTGCAGCGATGAGACAAGATCACAATTGGATATCATGAAAATGGGTGTTAAATACAAAAKAAAATACAAAAATACAAAAAAAGGTGCAAAGTAATGGGCAAAGACACAAAACATCCACATCAAATTTGTATATTTTCTTGATCAAATAACATGGAAAACAACCCATTTTTGTGCGGTATTAATTTACCGTCCTTACAAACCACTTCATGTAAATGTACATTACTGTGTTGTAAATAGGCTGGTCATCTAGGTTTGTACCTGTAGACTTTCCCTCACCATGAAGAAAAACAATGCACAATACAGTAATTGAGTACATTGAGACATCAGCTAGTTTGTGGTGATGTGGTTGTTGGTAGATCATGGTGATTGCAATGCTAGGGTTGTGGGTTTGATTCCCACGGGGGACCAGTACGAAAAAGTATGTGAATTTATGCACTCACTACTGTAAGTTGCTCTGAATAAGAGCATCTACTAAAAAGGAAAAGGAATGAATATACCATTTCAGTTTTCACATAGAAATAAGTCTTTTAAGAAACTAGAAAACATAAGCTATATCAAGCAAGTATTTTTATATTCCATAAGTATTATCAGATTAACGTTTTTGTACAGATAATTATCAATTACAAAAGCTGGTAAACACTCAAATACATTTTTGTAAAAACATTTTCACAAAAGTGGTGCACTGGGCTAGTCCTGTATTAGTGGACTGATATAGACGTCTTCAGTGCGGGCAATCATTTCTTTCTGCATCCCTCCTGTCTGCTAAAAAAACGGAACACCCCCACCCCAAACTACTTCCCATGGCTATTCCTCCAAAGATTCTCTTGTACCATGTTGTGTGCTGAAAGGCATTATGGTTGTTTGTTTCTTGGGAATTAATATGGGATATATAATCACTGGGTTACGTTTGAAGGATTTGCTGTATAAATAATGACAGCTTGAGCCAATGTGGGCGGGAGACACAATTTATACACCGCACAAACTATGTAAATACAAACTAATTGCGTTTGGAAATCACATTGTTATACAGCTCGTTGTTACAGAGCCAACCTGAATCGATGGCTCGGCCAATTCATTTGAATGGCTATTTCAGCAAAGTAATTGGAATCCATTGCTTGATAAGTGCTAGGGCCATTTTGGTTATTTGTTTTTGTACCAACATGCATTGAATGAGAGCTGTGTGTGTGCTGCAAACCACTAACAAGAAGCCATTGAACATGAGTAGCTGCCAACAGTATAAGGCAAACATGTTTTTTTCAGAATAGCGCTAGTCACGGGGGAAGCAGTTTTCCATACTGTCTACAGCCAACCAGAGCCTTTGTGTAACTGTACAATAGCCTCGCTGTTTAGCATATTGGATAAACAGGCGTTAGGCGGCATTCTCCTGGCATGAATTCCTATTATGCACGACTATGAACAATGGGCAGTATAGAGTAGATACCCCGGGAAGTCATTGTTTGGGTATTCATAAATGTGACATAACTCCAACAATACAGCAGAAACAACGGTACATTCTTCTTCATAGCTTTCCTGGTTTGTGATATTCTCGAGTCATGTTTTACAAGGCACATCTTACAGCTGGGCTTATTTTGATGTGATCTGATTTCACTCTGTTTTATCACATTAGTTCCACAAACTATGCCCCCGTGCCCGTTGACACCAGGCGGAAACATTCCTTTGGCTACTGTGGGAATGTATAATGTAATTGCAATGGGGTCACCTAGGAAACTGGCTGGAGCACAGCGCATTTCTTTGTACAGTTCACTGACTCATTCCTCTCCTCCATCTAGAGTGCACTCATCCCTGTACTTTCAGACACACACACACACCACACCACACACCACACACCACACACACACACACACACACACACACACACAGTCTGGCTTTGGCTTTCTGCTTGACTTGTAGATAAGATAAGTCAAACGTATCGATTTGTGTTCTGTGAATTAAACACAAGTGGTGCAGTTTCATGTATGAAATATATGCTGACATTTAGCATACACACGGCGGTCCTAATATGACACCACTTCATGAAATAATTATTGTAATTGACTTCAGTCATTATGGTTATGGCAGATGTGTTGTCACGTCTATGATATAACTGTAAAAGCTTTGTCTGGAGGTCCTGCATTTTAGTGTTGTAAAGCTTATTAGTGACTTTATTCTGTAGCTGGAGGGACAGCTACAAAAGAAGCGTTGTTGATGCTCCAGGTTTTGGTTCCTCTCCCATTGTATTAATTCACCCACACTCCAAACCTTACAAGCCCTGGCCACTGACAAATAGCATGGGTACACCCACTTCTTTCACTGCCTCCAAGGCAGCAGTACACTCCCACTGATGCAGAGCTATGTCGTTAGGGTGCATCTCAACAGTCTAAAGTATATTACTTTCATCCTCGGCTTCGTATCTGATAGGTGAAAGCAATATGCTTGATGTCTATTGGGAATTAGCTTTCACCTGTCCACTTCTTCTTTCACATATTTTGTCAGAGCAGATGACGGAGAGGAGATCAGGAGGCCACGTTAGTCCCCTGAGATGTGAAGTCTGCATTCAGGCGTCAGTCGTGCTGTAGGCGCATCATGGTCATTCATGACAGGAGCTAGGAACTTCCCTGTGAACCGGGGCTATACATGATGGCAGCCATATGAAAAGGGCAGATGGTTGCGCTCGAGTACGAGGGTTGTCTATATTTAATATGACCTCACCGTTAAGAACCCACAAAGAGAGCCGGCATGTACCGAAATATGCCTCTGATGCAAGGGCTTATTAATTAATAACGCTGGTTCAGGGTCTCAAGGAAACCAAGTGTAAAGGAAAGGTATAAAGCAAGGGAAATAGGTTTGACAAAGACTCCGATAAATAAGTCAACAGTGGTGATGTACTTGGTTTGCGGTGGCACAGGGTTATAACTTTGGTTTAATATTTTATAGCTGTTTGAAATTAAAATGTATAGTTTTTAATCATCTCATCCTCTTCCTTTTATGGTCATGAAACTCAGTAGAGCTTTATTCTATAGCCCTACTACATATGATATTTTCCTAGAGAAATTGTTGTAACAATGGGTACTTAATTCTACACAATTAGTAATTACCTAGAACCAAATTTCACAGAATCCAAAAGGAAATTAGCATGTAATTATCATTATACAAGGTAATTACAAAATATGAAGGGAATAGCTGACTGAAATAAAGCATAACCAGCGACTATTGTTTTATCTTGTTTTATTTTTTTTGCATAAAATGGTGTGCACTGGACCAGACAGTATGACACTGAAATATTGCTGATTATTGCTCTTTTTTTTAAGCTCTGTTCATGAAAACACACTTATCTCTCTCTTCTCACTCATTCTCTTTTCCCCCCACGTGGGTGCCCTCTGCCTCGCTGCCACTGATGCACCATCTGCTTGCTCATCTCACAGCTCTCTCAGGTTAGTGTCATGTCTATTACACCTCTTTTCTCTCTGCTGCCGACTGGCACAGAGAGCGCACTCCCTGCACGTTATTCCAAAGTCATTCTCCCCATCACATCCCAGATGCCCTACTTCATGATGCATTTTCAATGGGACTTGGGAGTTCCTAGAAGAACCCCTAGTGTTTCCATGAGCCATTGTTCTCAATAATGCAGTAACAGTATGATGAGGGTAGATTTGGAGAGCGGGAAACAGGAAAAAAAGCATATCATCCCATGATCAAATACAATCTGTCTGTACATTTTAAGGGAAAAGATTCCACTTGAGATATGATCATTTGAACTACAACCCTAATGAGCTATTCCACTCATTAGGATGTAGTACTGTTGTATGTTTGCACTTGCTCCAATTGGAATGCACTAGTCAACGATGAGGGGAAACTGTTGGAAATTTGTAATCCATTATTACTTAAACATGATCCACATTATGAATAATGTAGAGAACTGTGGTCCCTAGCCATTGACTTTGGTGTGTGGAGTTGTCTTAGCTTTGATTTCTTGCTCTTCACTTTTGGACCTAGCTAGCGCTAGCTCTGTTTGAATGCTGGCACTGTGCATTTTTTATCCACGTTTTTTAAGTATAGTGAGGGAGTAGCTAGGTCGTAGAAACAACTTCCTTGGGGGAATACACACAGGCTGACTCTGAGACGAATTAATAATACAAGATTTTCTGAGTGCAGGGGTGTAATGCCTCACGGATGCACTCGGCGCTTGTCGAGCTCAAGTTTAGTTCCCTTTCAGTCAGTCAACTTTGGTACAACATACTATGGGGTGTCGAACTCTCACGACTTCGGTTGAAGGATCTACAATCACTCCTGACAAGGCCAATGAAATCCGGGCCTCACTGGAAGCCCCGCCTTCCACAGGTGATAAGCGTGAGGCTCGGATTCATTCCTTCAATTATTCCGCACTTCACCTCTGTGTGAACAGGAATGATTCACGCAACTAAAACAAACAATTGGAACACGAGAATGTCTTACTTTGCATCAACTAAACTGCCCCGTAGTGGTAGAGCCTGCTCACCCCCTGGACGTTGTGTGCTAACGTTTGTATGGTTCTCATAAGTTTCCTAATCACAAACAGTTATTCCTCTAATTATTTGGCCTGGCTATAGCAAATAAGTAAAATGGCTTACGTGACCGAAATGAAAAAAGGCTAACAAGCCTCCACATTTTGTTACGTTATTCTAAAATTGATTAAATTGCTTTTTCCCGGGGCCTCCCGGATGACGCAGTGGTCTAACGCACTGCATCGCAGTGCTAGCTGTGCCACCAGAGACTCTGGGTTCGGGCCCAGGCTCTGTCGCAGCCGACCGCGACCGGGAGGTCCATGGGGCGACGCACAATTGGCCTAGCGTCGTACGGGTTAGGCCGGCAGGGATATCCTTGTCTCATCGCGCAATAGCGACTCCTGTGGCGGGCCGGGCGCAGTGCACACTGACCAGGTCGCTAGGTGTACGGTGTTTCCTCCGACACATTGGTGCGGCTGGCTTCTGGGTTGGATGCGCGCTGTGTTAAGAAGCAGTGCGGCTTGGTTGGGTTGTGTTTCGGAGGACGCATGGCTCTCAACCTTCGCCTCTCCCGAGCTCGTACGGGAGTTGTAGCGATGAGACAAGACAGTAACTACTAACAATTGGATACTACGAAATTGGGGAGAAAAAGGGGGTAAAAAAATATATATATAAAAAAAAAAAATTGCTTTTCCCCCGCAACCCCATAATGACAAAGCAAAAACAGGTTTTTATAATTTTTTGCTAATTTATTTWAAAAAAACATATATATATATATATATCACAATTACATAAGTATTCAGACCCTTTACTCAGTACTTTGTTGAAGCACCTTTGGCAGTGATTACAGCCTCAAGTCTTCTTGGGTATGACACCTCGAGCCTGGCACACCTGTATTTGGGGAGTGTCTCCCATTCTTCTCTGCAGATCCTCTCAAGATCTGTCAGGTTGGATGGGGAGCGTCGCTGCGCAGCTATTTTCGTTCGATCGGGTTCAAGTCCGGGCTCTGGCTTGGCCACTCGATGACATTCAGAGACTTGTCCCAAAGCCACTCCTGCATTGTCTTGGCTCTGTGCATAGGGTCACTGTCCTGTGGAAGGTGAATCTTCACACCAGTCTGAGGTCCTAAGCACTCTGGAGTAGGTTTTCACCAAGGATCTCTCTGTACTTTGCTCTGTTCATCTTTCCCTTGATCCTGACTAGTCACCCAGTCCCTGCAGCTGAAAAACATTCCAACAGCATGACGCTGCCACCACCATGCTTCACCGTAGGGATGGTGCCAGGTTTCCTCCAAACGTGACACATGGCATTCAGGCCAAATAGTTCAATCTTGGTTTCATTAGACTAGAGAATCTTGTTTTTCATGGTCTGAGAGTCCTTTAGGTAACTTTTGGCGAACTCCAAGCGGGCTGTCGTGCCTTTTACTGAGGAGTGGCTTCCTTCTGGCCAATCTACCATAAAGGCCTGTTTGGTGGAGTGCTTCTGGAAGGTTCTCCCATCTCCACAGAGGAACTCTGTGCTCAGTTTGGCCGGGCGGCCAGCTCTAGGGAGAGTCTTGGTGGTTCCAAACTTCTTCCATTTAAGAAAAATGGAGGCCACTGTGTTTTTGGGGACCTTCAATGCTGCAGACATTATTTGGTACCCTTCCACAGATCTGTGCCTCGACACAATCCTGTCTCGGAGCTCTACGGACAATCCCTTCGACCTCGTGGCTTGGTTTTTGCTCTGACATACACTGTCAACTGTGGGACCTTAAATAGACAGGCCTTTCCAAATCATGTCCAATCAATTGAATTTACCACAAGTGGACAATCAAGTTGTAGAAACAGCTCAAGGATGATCAATGGAAACAGGATGTGCCTGAACTCAATTTCGAGTCTCATAGCAAAGGGTCTGAATACTTATGTAAATAAGGCATTTCTGTTTTTTATTTTAAATACATTTTCAAAAACGTATAAAACACGGTTTTCACTTTGTCATTATAGGGTATTGTGTGTAGATTGAGGGAACACATTTATCTAATCCGTTTTATAATAAGGCTGTAACTTAACAAAATGTGCTAAAAGTCAATGGGTCTGAATACTTTCCGAATGCACTGTACAATACAGAGAATTGTCTTTCAGTATCCACTGGCATACAAATGAAAGGAAGCATTGCAACTCGGGCAATGTTCCTTAGAATTTAAGTCATTTTAAAAGGAAAGAGCCATATGCTGCTTCATGCTCTACAAAGTAATGCGTTTAGCAGCTGTGTGGCTCCCCATGGTTGCTTGTTCAACTTTGAACCTGTGTCGCGGATACAGATGTGGGATCTTCATTTGATCACCCTGTTGCAGGAGAATTTCCTGCAAGGCTTCTGAAGTTTGTAATTTTCACTTTGAAATGTCAGACTTGATTTTCCCTTATGGAAAACGTATCAACCCCTACAAAAATGTCCAATAATTATAAGCCCCATAATAATTCACATTTCCTGTTGCTGTAGGATTATTTAGCAAAGTGGCTCAAATTAAGATCCTACATCAGTATGGTGGTTGATAAATGACCTAATTACTTTTGGCAACCTGTTTTTGGATGAGGTGTCTGAATGTATAGCGACAGCTTGTCATCTTCTTCCTGTCATTTTATTGTACTAACGAGGGCTAATGTTTCAACCATTTATCTTTGTCAGGTAACAGAAACGGTACAATACTAATACAGAATAAAAAAAACAGTTTGAATGTCCCTGGAACAATAAATATCTACTCACATCACAAATGCTGAGCTGCCCTGTTTCTGTCTCATTGTACAGCCCCTGAATGTCAATGCTCTAACTGGCAGGGGAATAGCTATGACAAATAGAAATATGCCGTGTGAAATGAATAGTCATTCCGCTCCCTTTTCAGATCAAAACAAGTTATTCTAATTTAATGGGAACACTGTAGGATATGCTCAGTCCTTATTTTCAGCGTTCATGTTTTCTTAAAGGGATACTTTGTGTTTTATCTACTTCCCTTGAGTCGGATGAACTCGTGGATACCATTTGTATGTCTCTGAAGGAGACTGAAGGAAGTTAGAGGTAGTTTCGCGAGCCAATGCAAACTAGCATTAGCGCAATGATGAAGTCTATGGGCATCTGCTACCATGCTAACATATATACCCATAGACTTCCAGTCATTGCACTAATGTTAGTTAGCAATTGCGCTAGATAGCAACTTCCTTCAAACTGCACACAAACATAAAAATGGTATCCACGAGTTCATCTGACTAGGGAAGTTGATAAAAGGCCTCATTGCCAAAATACCGAAGTATCCCTTTAATTCCCGTAACAAGCACACCAAACTCCGATACAGACAGAGATATCAGAGAGAGATCCCTATGTGTGGTCTGTTAGTTCAGAAAGACACATGAGATGGACACATCACTTATTCATCCACGATTTTTAACCAAGAGCTCACATTTGTATTAAAAACGTATTGAAGTGAGCCCTGGTTTGTCTAAACCAATCCTTAGGCCTTCATAGAGTTAACAGGCCTATGTCAGATTTGGCCAACTCATCTCCTGGAGAGCCACTGGAGTATGCTGGCTTTTGGAACACCTTATGCTGTAACACACCTAATTTAAGCATATCAAAGTCTTACTGAGCAGCTAATTAGTAGAATCAGGTGTGTTAGAGCAGGGCTTGAGCAAAAACCTGCATACCCAGTAGCTCTGCAGGAGACTGGTTGGCCACCCCTTCCCTTCATAATGTAGAGTAGTTGTGGTCAGCTTCATTGAGCTCCGACAGCGATGGAAGAGTTGGACATACAGTAGCATTGGGGGTGTCCGGGTAACTCATTTCCATGATATCCGTCCTGTCACTAATCATGTCCCTGTGGTCCCCCAGGACTTATCAGAGGACCGCCACTCGCCGCCGCTGCTGACTGTCAACGGACCCGAGGACAAGCTGTTCCGCAGCAAGAGCGCCGACATGGAGCAGCTGACGTCGGAGAAGGAGCGCATTAAGAAGATGCTGTCTGAAGGGTAATGTTATGGAACAGCCCCCCCCCCCCCCCTGCACACTGCAGTTCGCAAAACACACATCTTGTAGTTACACAATGAGATCCAAAAAAGTCGACTTCCATTGTGCCACCATGGTCATTGTTTACAGTGGCTAGGTCTCCCTTGGGAAAGAGGTATTCTGACCTCAGTGTGACTTCCTGGTTAAATGAAGGTTAAATTAAAATACTGTAGACCATGTATAAAATGTAAAGCATACAGTGCACACTATTTTTCTCCAAATGCTAATAATGTGCCACCCCATTGGTGTGAAGTCACATTGGTGTCTTCAAATAACCTTTCAAATTAGCTCGCACCAGATTGTGACATTTTATTTTAATTGTGGTAGCATAGTGTGACATTTTAAATGTAAAATGTAAATGTAGCCTATTGTCTCCCACTATCTGGTGTTGTCATGCAACTGTTGGGTTACCTAGTGAGTCACTGAGCAGCTATCACGTGTCGCCAGGCATAGTGTGTGTTCCCCGTCATCTGATTTCTGGGGCAGAGTTTGCGCTAACGTGCCAAATGATGATAAAGGTTCAGTGGGCTTGTGGTGCGAAAGCATAAATGTGATCACAATGGCAGAGGTGAAGCCTTTTTAGAACATGGGATATATGGTGCCTAAGTGAATGGAACGCCACACGGACGCTGAGCTCACTTAATAGGATGATGTGACCCGGAGACTGTCGCACACGATTTAACTCACCACTACGTTAGGGAGGAGAGTGCGTGGCGAGAGGAAAGCAGATTAGTGCTTAAAGCAAACCATTAGATAATAACTCCTATATAGAGTGTATGGGACGTGTTTTAGCTGTGGAAATGTACTAGCAAAATCGAGACATGGCTCTAGGCGGTATGGTTTCTCCTATTGTGGAGGTTGTTGTGAGTGGGAGGTTGAGCCCAATGACAGGTGGCCACTGACCTGTATGAGGCTGAGTCATGTGTAGTTAAAACATGGTCATTAATGAGGATCTACAACAGAGCCATTCAGACACCAGTCTGCCTTCCATCCCACCCATGCACACAAAATACAATTTTCAAATGTTCTCTGACAACCCCTCCTTGTTCTTTTCTTGCATGTAACGAGGGTTGTATGTTTTTTTTTGTGCCTGTTGCTATGGTGAGTTGGTTGGTAGTTGGCAGACAGTTAGAAACGGCATGGAGGCTGTTTTTTGCCTGAGGCCTCAGTACTTTAGAAGATGCTGGTCTTAGAAGACTGGTGTAATTTTCCCATCTCCCTCAAATTATTTGAAAGCTCTTGTTCATTCAATATAATGACTCTAATGGTCCCACATTCTGGCATGACAGGGATTCTAAAACCCCTTAATAGCTGTACTGTATATCACTCAGTGAGCAGTACTTTGCACCTGACTATCACCTCTGGTTAGTCTAATCATGGTGCACTTATCTTCTGATTTGGTTTTTCCCTCCAGGTCCATATGTGAGATTAACCTGGAGGCAGAGCTGTTCACCCTGCAGGATAGCAACGCTAAGCTAGTGGCGGCGCTTCACGAGGCTAACACTGGCGTGGAGGAGTGGAAGAAACAGCTGGCTGAGTATCAGGAGGAGACTGGGAGGCTCCGAGATCAGGTAAGAGCTATGGTGACAGACCACTGCTATTCCAGTTGCTTGCATCCCACTTAACTGGTCTGGATCCATAATAGCAGATTATTAGGTTTAAACAGGGGGTAACCCTTAGACTTTGCCACTTTGGTGGTCAAAGTGGGATCGTGCCCATGAGAGAGACCATTCTCAAAGCAACAGCATATGAAGATCTACTGAAGATCAGTGGTCACATGGTAGTTACACCTGGGTTATGTCAAAGGACCGTGCTGACATTTGGTAAATGCTGCACATTCAGTGCTGCAGGTACCACCGGTTTGATAACATTTTCTATGTATCACTGTTGACGTGCCTCGATAATCAGAGGGAGAAATGTGTTTTGCTTAACTTGAACTTAATTGGAAAAAGAGATGTGTCCTTGGTCAAGCTTAATGAGGTTCTTTCATGTGACAGATTAAAGTACCACCGGAACATCTTCTGGAAGAAATTGGCTGTCAACAGTCCTATTTTAGCTTCAGGCACTGAGGGGAWCAACATCCATCTCAGTCCGAAAATAAGCTAAGGTTATCCACTTCTGCAACAACGTCAACCAGGTGGTTGGAAGTAGACCATGTCTCCAGGGCTTGGCGGAGCGGAAAAGCAGTTTGAGGACAGAACACCCTATTTCCCCCTGCCCTAGTTAGGGAGGAAGTGACAAATCACCCAGAGGGAGAGCAGGCAAGACATTGGCTAGGATTTTCTACCAAGCCACCATTCAAAGTAAGCCCTTTCCTCTCCAGGCTCTCCAAGCGGTAGACACGCTTTACTGAAGGGGGCGGTTTATTTTCGGGGGTATCTCTGACACTGCAGAGATGCTCTGGTTCCCAGCCTACTCTCTCATGTCTTGCCTTGCACTTCTGTAGACAGTAGCTGAGATGCGGTAGGAGCGAAGCGAGGAAGTCCTTTTTAAATACAAACTATACCAAGGGATAGTAGAGTGCACACTGTTTTAAAATCCCATTTGTTGGTTTTCTCAAAATGCTAACATTGTTCATACAAGCTCTTTTCAGCTAATTTCACCATAATGTATTCGACTTGGGCTCCTATTCATTTTCCTGCAAGGCAATTTGATAACTGTTTTAGAGATGAAATGAGAATTTCAGAAAGGACTATTTTCATGTACTTGTATGTTGAGGTTAGATTGGCTTCAGGTCTCATCAGTAATACTGTTGTCCATGTTGTCAACGGTGGTGTGAAAGGGCTGTTGTGAGCAAGCAGTACCATCATCCCCCCGGGGACTTGCTGTCACATGGATTTGACAGGATGGGGTTGGGTCCTATCGGAATGCTAGATACCCTTAGAGCAGCTTTCTCAAGCGCCGCTGGATGGCATGACATGGAATCTTAAAGGGCCACTTTGAAATTCACTCTGAAGATGCGGAGGAGATATAAAGGGAGAGATGGTAATTGCGAAGGCTGAGCACAAACCCATGCAAACTTCAGTTTTCAATAAACAAGTCTGTTTTGTTATACAATTCTCACCATGTTCCTGTCTGGTGTTAAAGTGAAGATAATTGGCGAAAAGTAAAAAAAAAGTTTTGATTTCAAGGTGATTTCAAGGGATAAATAGTTTCTCTCTTTTAATCACTGTCACTCCCCACATGAGCATATGTGGAATTCAAAACTATGAGTCACAATTTATTTGTAAAAGTAGGTCAAATAAATCTGACTAAATCCCTCCGGCAATTAATAAAAGGAAAGGGGATACCTAGTCAGTTGTATAACTGAAATGTCTTCCGCATTTAACCCAACCCCTCTGAATCAGAGGTGGGGGGGGCTGCCATAATCGACATCCACGTCTTCCGCGCCTGGGGAACAGTGGGTTAACTGCCTTGCCTCAGGGGCAGAATGACAGATTTTTACCTTGTCAGCTTGGGGATTCAATCCAGCAACCTTTCGGTTACTGGCCCCAATGCTCTAACCACTAGGCTACCTGGTCTCCATGGTATTCTGCGTTATTGTGGTTCTTTAACACTTCATAGCTGACCGCCGAGATGAGATGATATTTAACCATCCACTGTCATTGCATTATGTTCCCCAGCAAGAAAACCAAGAAGGGTCACTGACAACAACCAATTAATTTATTGTTTTATATATTTTCCTTTATTATTTCCCACAAACCCTACCACCCCTCCCCTAATTGGAGTTAACTAATAAACAATAACACTTAGGCTTCTACTTCCAGATTATACATACTATATATATTTTACAGACACAATCTATTTTACAATAGTTATATTTTGTTTGTTTTTAGTTCTGCGGTTCTTAACACCCAACCGCTTAAACCGGAAGCCAGCCGCACAAATGTGTTGGCGGAAACACCATTAAACTGACAACTGAGGTCAGCCTGCAGGCGCCTGGCCCGCCACAAGGAGTCGCTAGAGCGCAATGAGCCAAGTAAAAACCCCCGGCCAAACCCTCCCCTAACCCGGATGACGCTGGGCCAACTGTGCGCCGCCCTATGGGACTCCCGATCACGGCCGGTTGGGATACAGCCCGGTATCGAACCCGGGTCTGTAGTGACACCTCTAGCACTGCAATGCAGCGCTTTAGACCGCTGCGCCACTCGGGAGGCGAGCTGCCACTACTGGCCAGCCCAGGTGAAACACCTTCACACAAACAAGATGACAAACTAGCACAGGTGTAAAACATATAGTCTAACGAGGTGACGCCAATCTGTGCGCCCCACGTGCTAATGTCCAACCTCAAAATATACTGTACATGGAAAAACCAAAGCCTTGGCCTAAGCAAGTGTCTTGAGATGTTGCTTCAATATATCCACATAATTTTCCCTCCTCATGATGCCATCTATTTTGTGAAGTGCACCAGTCCCTCCTGCAGCAAAGCACCCCCACAACATGATGCTGCCACCCCCGTGCTTCACGGTTGGGATGGTGGTCTTCGGCTTGCAAGCCTCTCCCTTTTTCCTCCAAACATAAGATGTTCATTATGGCCAAACAGTTCTATTTTTCTTTCATCAGACCAGAGGACATTTCTCCAAAAAGTACAATCTTTGTCCGCATGTGCAGTTGCAAACCGTAGTTTGGCTTTTTTATGGCGGTTTTGGAGCAGTGGCTACTTCCTTGCTGAGCAGCCTTTCAGGTTATGTCGATATAGGACTTGTTTTACTGTGGATATAGATACATTTGTACCTGTTTCCTCCAGCATCCTCACATCCTCACTCCTTTGCTGTTGTTCTGGGATTGATTTGCACTTTTCGCACCAAAGTACGTTCATCTCTAGGAGACCGAACGCGTCTTCTRCCTGAGCAGTATGACAACTGCGTGGTCCCATGGTGTTTATACTTACGTACTATTGTTTGTACAGATGAACGTGGTACCTTCAGGTGTTTGGAAATTGCTCCCAAGGATGAACCAGACTTGTGGAGGTCTACAATTCTTTTTCTGAGGTCTTGGCTGATTTATTTTTWATTTTCCCAAGATGTCAAGCAAAGAGGCCCCAAGTTTGAAGGTAGGCCTTGAAATACATCGAGGTACACCTCCAATTGACTCAAATGATGTCAATTAGCCTATCAGAAGTTTAGCCTAGTGCTTTGTCCTAAGTGACTTGCCAAAACTATAGTTTGTTAACAAGAAATTTGTGGAGCGGTTGAAAAACAAGTTTTAATGACTCCAACCTAAGTGTATGTAAACTTCCTACTTCAACTGTATATACAGTGGGGAGAACAAGTATTTGATACACTGCCGATTTTGCCGATTTTCCTACTTACAAAGCATGTAGAGGTCTGTATTTTTATCATAGGTACACTTCAACTGTGAGAGACGGAATCTAAAACAAAAATCCCAAAAATCACATTGTATGATTTTTAAGTAATTAATTAGTATTTTATTGCATGACATAAGTATTTGATACATCAGAAAAGCAGAACTTAATATTTGGTACAAGAATCCCTTGTTTGCAATTACAGAGATCATACGTTTCCTGTAGTTCTTGACCAGGTGCACACACTGCAGCAGGGATTTTGGCCCACTCCTCCATACAGACCTTCTCCAGATCCTTCAGGTTTCGGGGCTGTCGCTGGGCAATACGGACTTTCAGCTCCCTCCAAAGATTTTCTATTGGGTTCAGTCTGGAGACTGGCTAGGCCACTCCAGGACCTTGAGATGCTTCTTACGGAGCCACTCCTTAGTTGCCCTGGCGTGTGGTTTCAGGTCGTTGTCATGCTGGAAGACCCAGCCACGACCATCTTCAATGCTCTTACTGAGGAAGGAGGTTGTTGGCCAAGATCTCGCGATACATGGCCCATCCACCTCCCCTCAATACGTGTGCAGTCATCCTGTCCCTTTGCAGAAAAGCATCCCCAAAGAATGATGTTTCCACCTCCATGCTTCACGGTTGGGATGGTTCTTTAGGTTGTACTCATCCTTCTTCTTCCTCCAAACACGGCGAGTGGAGTTTAGACCAAAAAGCTCTATTTTTGTCTCATCAGACCACATGACCTTCTCCCATTCCTCCTCTGGATCATCCAGATGGTCATTGGCAAACTTCAGACGGGCCTGGACATGCGCTGGCTTGAGCAGGGTGACCTTGCGTGCGCTGCAGGATTTTAATCCATGACGGCGTAGTGTGTTACAATGTTTTCTTTGAGGCTGTGGTCCCAGCTCTCTTCAGGTCATTGACCAGGTCCTGCTGTGTAGTTCTGGGCTGATCCCTCACCTTCCTAATGATCATTGATGCCCACGAGGTGAGATCTTGCATGGAGCCCAGACCGAGGGTGATTGACCGTCATCTTGAACTTCTTCCATTTTCTAATAATTGCGCCAACAGTTGTTGCCTTCTCACCAAGCTGCTTGGCTATTGTCCTGTAGCCCATCCCAGCCTTGTGCAGGCCTACAATTTTTTCCTGATGTCCTTACACAGCTCTCTCGTCTTGGCCATTGTGGAGAGGTTGGAGTTTGTTTGATTGAGTGTGTGGACAGGTGTCTTTTATACAGGTAACGAGTTCAAAAAGGTGCAGTTAATACAGGTAATGAGTGGAGAACAGCAGGGCTTCTTAAAGAAAAACGAACAGGTCTGTGAGAGCGGAATTCTTACTGGTTGGTAGGTGATCAAATACTATGTCATGCAATAAAATGCAAATTAATTACTTAAAAATCATACAATGTGATTTTCTGGATTTTGTTTAGATTCCGTCTCTCACAGTTGAAGTGACCTATGATAAAAATTACAGACCTCTACATGCGTTAAGTAGGAAAACCTGCAAAATCGGCAGTGTATCAAATACTTGTTCTCCCCACGTGATTAATATTAATATATATATATATATATAAAGATAGATATTACTTTTACAATCTTTTTTTATATATTTTCTTTTTCTTTCTGTAGTTGCCTAAAACTCTCACGTTTTAAGAAACAGGGAAGGACAAGACGTACGTTTCTATAACTCTCATCCCCTTGAAAGGAGCACAACCAAAACAAAACTCATCTCCAATATGGAAAAACGTGCAGTCATAATAAATTGACTGCCCACCCTTGAAAGACAATCAGCAACCAAGTTGTTCTTACCACGGACATGTCTGATTTCAAGGGGAAATTCCTGTAATATCTGTTTCAAGGAAACAAATAGCAGCGCACATGATGGTCAAGAGAAACTGATTATCACTCATTGCTTTGGGCAAAGGACCAACACAAATAGGCTGGAAACACTCAGTTTGTTATTTTAAGTAAAACATAACCAATCTTTGTTAAACATAAATACCAATCTTGTTTTTGCATGGGTTTCGTGACGAGGTTAGCTTTAAACAGCTAGGACCGCTATTTCTTGTTCCGGGATTCCTGCTTAAATGACAGGTTAAAGTCTACTTGAAAGAGCCGCTAAGCTGCTAACGTTAGCCATTAAGCTAACAAAGTTAGTCCCAGAGTTTTCAAATGGAGCCCCTCTTTGTCTGGAGAAGTAAATGAACCGTTCCAGCGTTGTAGGAGCTGTATCTACTATGCTTTGTTTCGGGACAATCTGAATCACTCAGTTCCAATGCGGCAATTGTTTGCTTGCTGAGGATTATTGGCTTGAGGTGGCTTCCTTGATCACGCAGGTCGCCAGTCTATGTAAGAAACTGGGGAAAACGCAGTGTGGAATGTTTACCTTTTCTACGCCGTGGCTGGGCGGCAATTGCGCATATTGGATGCATCTCCGTCTTGTTGTTTGTCGTTATCCTACTGGCGGAGTCGAAGGAGCACAGCGGAGTCAAAGGAGCACAGCAAGAGGAGCATCGGAAACAATGATTGTCACATGTCACGAGCCGTGGAAGACCAAGACAGCGGCCTCCCGCAAAGCAGTCTTCACTCCCAACGAGAGGCCCGGAGCGGATACAAACAACGAATAGTTTCGCTGCCCTGGAGCCTGATCTTCCTGCACCTTCGTTGCTGGGGATACCAGTGTTTCTGCGGCCGCTGTGCCTACTCCTACTCCTTCCCCTACGATTTCAAAGTTGACGTCGGCAACCTTCCGTCCCTGCTCTGGATCGAGCGGGGCTTCTCCATCTGTCGCAGATCTGCGCCATCCTGTGAAGAGTAGGAGTTGGTGGATTTCATCGTCCTTCTCGCCAGCCATGATTTTGGGCAGCTCCATGATAAGAAATGTGACTGTTTTTGCACCAGGAACAATGTCCTATCCCGGAGCTCGAGTAAATGACATTACTAAGCTGCTCCCGAATGTACTACGCCAGGACATGGATATCAACTCAATCGTAGTCCATGTGGTCTTTAATGACATTATGAAGGGCAGCTCTGAACAGTTGAAACTGGATTTCAAAGAGCTTGATAATGTATGTGATATCAACAGATAGATATACAGTGGAGAGAACAAGTATTTGATACACTGCCGATTTTGCAGGTTTTCCTACTTACAAAGCATGTAGAGGTCTGTAATTTTTATCATAGGTACACTTCAACTGTGAGAGACGGAATCTAAAATCCAGAAAATCACATTGTATGATTTTTAAGTAATTKATTTGCATTTTATTGCATGACATAAGTATTTGATCACCTACCAACCAGTAAGAATTCCGTCTCTCACAGACCTGTTAGTTTTCATGAGCCAACCTCAGTATCTCTTGTCCAAGTGCAACTGGAAGGACAATTTGAGTTGCACTGGGCCATTTGTCCTGCCCAGAAGTGGCGCGAGAATGCCATTTCCTCATTAGAACACCATCTCTGTCAAAGTAACCCACACAAACTTAATCAAACTCCTCTGGATGTATCTCAGCAAAAAGAGGGGAGAGTGAAACATCTTTACTCTGTCTGTTAAGCAATCAGCTGCTTCCTAGACATCGAAGTGTAAGAACCATCTCTTCCTTCAGCGGTCCTATAAACTTGCTCACCTCTGGGGTTTTCAAAGGAGAGGTTAACTCAGGAGGTTTGCCTAAATCAGGATCAGGATAATCGTGATGATACTGCGAGACGCTGGGGCAGCCCAGTCCTTCATTTTGGAGCGTGTTTTGCCTTTGTTTGACTCTACATTTCCCAAAAATTAATGAGACCTCCTTCACCGGTAGGCTAAGCCTCACTCCAATGACAACAGAACCAGAAATAAGGTCAGACTCGAGTTCAACATTATACAGAGGAACTTCGATGCAACCCATCTCCACGCCTTGTACTAACACACTGTAATCAGTTGTTGAAGTGTCAAAGGCAAAATACTCTCCCAAATGAAGTACTGGGCTGCCACAGTGTCTCGCAGTATTTTCACTGGGTGCTTAACAGCATCGCCACTCTGCAGAGACACAAACCTGTCTGAAACAAAGGGTTCATACACATCTGATCCAACTCTTGTTTAGGAGATACCAGAGACTTAATCGGCTGGAGTGCTCCCACAAGAGAACTGCTTTTTCTCAAATTTTTCTGTTTCAACTTCGGACACTGAGAGACAATGTGTCCTTTCTCATGGCCTTTATGATAACTGCTTTTTCATATCTGCCGATCTTTATCTTTGGGCACTGTAGAAATTTAATGAAACCTTGCAGTAGGAGGTGACTTCTAGATTGCTTTTTGCTTAGAGATAACTACTGGGTGCTTTGTTAATGAAGGTAGTTTTATGTGTCAACACAAACACATCTGCAAAAACTGCAGCTTTCTCGAGTGAGATCCTTATGCTCATAAATGTAGGTAACCCTTTCGTGAAGGCAATTCTTAAACTGCTCTAAGTATGAGTCTTTAAATCCTCAAGTCCTTGACCTCTTGAGAACCACACCACCGATCAAAAAGACATGCTTGTTCCCTTGCGAACTCAACATGCCTTTGTTATTCTGTCTTTTGTAATTTACAGAACTGTTGTCTGTATGCCTCTGGGACCAACTCATAAACCTGAAGGACAGCAGCTTTAACAGTGTAATAATCTGAACTCTGATCAAGAGATAAAGCAGTGTACTCTTTCTAGGCTTTTCCCACAAGAACACTTTGGAGGGGAAGTGACCAAATATCTATGTACATAGGGCAACAGCCTCTAAGTTGCAGGGTTGAGTAGCCGGGTGGTAGCCGGCTAGTGATGGCTATTTAACTGTCTGATGGCTTTGAGATAGATGTTTTTAAGTRTTGGTCCCAGCTTTGCTGCACCTGTACTGACCTTGCCTTCTGGATGATAGCGGGGTGAACAGGCCGTGGCTCGCGGGGTTGTTGTCCTTGATGAGCTTTTTGGCCTTCCTGTGACATCTGGTGCTGTATGTGTTGGGGAGGGCAGGCAGTGTGCCCCCGGTGATGTGTTGGGCCACTACCCTCTGGAGAGCCCTGCGGTTGTGGGCGGTGCAGTTGCCATACCAGGCGGTGATACAGCCCGACAGGATGCTCTCAATTGTGCATCTGTAAAAGTTTGTGAGGGTCTTAGGTGCCAAGACTAATTTCTTCAGCCTGCTGAGGTTGCCTTTTTCACCACACTGTGTGTGTGGGTGGACCATTTCAGATTGTCAGTGATGTGTACAAGCAGGCTGTTCCGTCCAAGACCAAACTCTGTTGAGGGTGCTGGATCAGCCTGACTGGATCGAGTGTTTCCAGATCTATATATCTCTGTTGAATGGCATGTTCATGTTCTTGTTATCTGGCTGCATGTTCATGTTCTTGTTGTTTGGCTGCACACCCATCTTGTCTTTCCTTGTGCTCAAACTCTAATTTCTGTTGTTCTCATTTTGCCTTTAGTTCTACCTCTCACAGTTTTGCATGTCTATGGGGTGTACTCTACCACCCGTAGGACCCTATTCATCATCCTCCCTCCCAGGAAGAATTTCCTCCTCCCACCAAATCAATATACTGTAGACTCACCCTTTGACTACCGCTCTCGAATCGGCATGTGCAACTTTGATGTCATAATGCTTTGCGATGACGAGCAGATTTGCCTTTTTATATTTATCTAGCATCTCCCATGTAGGGTTTTTCACAAATGCTTAAAGTCCATGTTTTATTTTATTTTATAAGCCTGTGTGTTTATGCAACTTTCAAAATGATTCCAACAGTCTCAGGGTGGATGTCAGTGACAGAAACTATGACAAAAGTGTATTTTGAACATTCAAATATCTGGGCACAGCAGAGCTTCTGAGTAGGTGATTAGAGCGACTACTATACACATGGGAAACAAGATCCCAGACAAGCCCCCATTTTGTTACATTCCCCAGCAAGAAAAAAGAAAAAGATTGTCGCACTAACAAAGAGTCACTGACAACAACCAAAACAAAACAGGTGGGTGTTTTAGGAGGGGTACTGAAAGACACTCATGGGGGTGTTTACTGAAAGTTGACTAGCAACAACAACTGGGACCTAAAGACACCCACCATGAGCTTTCACTAAATTTGCCCAAGAACAGGCAAACAAAATTAAAGACAGGACGCAAACCAAAAAGTGGAGCAAAACAAAAACCGGTAAGATCAGATAAAGGATTGTTCTTTCAGAAATCAAATGAGGAGTGCCAACTAAAGGTGTTAACCCTCCACATCTCTCAAGACAACTGGAGCACTGGGCAAGCCACTCTCAAATATTACCTAGGCCAGCCCAGGTGAAACACCTTCCCACAAACGAGATGACAAACCAGCACAGGTGTAACACATACTGACTAACAAAGTGACGCGAATCTGTGCGCTCCACGTGCCAAAGTCCAAATATAAATGGAAAAAAACAAATCCTGTAATAGCATGTACACTAACATTTAAAAAGTCCATACTTGTTATTCTCTCCGGTGTTGTGTGTTGGCAGGTAGCAGAGCTGGAGGCTCAGAGCGGGCGGCCTGGTCCCAGTGAATCTGAGACGAGGGATGAGCTGACCCAGACGTTAGAGGAGTTGGAAGCCTTGCTCAAAGCTAAAGACGAGGTGAGACCCGGGGCTCAGACACACTTTCCAGGCAGCCAGGTACTGCTCGCCTCAAGATGCCAGTCTTCTAGGCTGTCTAGATGGCACCGTTGAAAGAAACTGGTGAGGTACAAGCTGAGGTTTTCACTTGAGAATCTCAAGAAACCGATTTTTCGAGCACTTCCTGTGCTTTGCATACTCTGAATTCCACCTCTTGTTCAAAGGAAATTGCTTTACGTACAGTACCAGTCAAATGTTTGGACACACCTACTCATTCAAGAGTTTTTCTTAATTTTTTACTATTTTCTACATTGTAGAATAATAGTGAAGACATCAAAACTATGAAATAACACATGGAATCATGTAGTAACCAAAAGTGTTAAACAAATCAAAATATCTTATATTTGAGGTTCTTCAAAGTAGCCACCCTTTGCCTTGATGACAGCTTTGCACACTCTTGGCATTCTCTTAACCAGCTTCATGAGGTAGTCACCTGGAATGCATTTCAATTAACAGGTGTGCCTTGTTAAAATTTAATTTGTGGAATTTCATCCCTTAATGCATTTGAGACAATCAGTTGTGTTGTGACAAGGTAGGTGTGGTATACAAAAGATAGCCCTATTTGGTAAAAGACCAAGTCCATATTATGGCAAGAACACCTCAAATAAGCAAAGAGAAATGACAGTCCATCATTACTTTAAGACATGAAGGTCAGTCAATCTGGAAAATGTAAAGAACTTTGGAAGTTTCTTCAAGTGCAGTCACAAAAACCATCAAGAGCTWTGATGAAACTGGCTCTCATGAGGACCGCCACAGGAAAGGAAGACCCAGAGTTACTACTGCTGCAGAGGATAAGTTCATTAGAGTTACCAGCCTCAGATTGCAGCCCAAATAAATGCTTCACAGAGTTCAAGTAACAGACACATCTCAACATCAACTGTTTAGAGGAGACTGCGTGAATCAGGCCTTCGTGGTCAAATTGCTGCAAAGAAACCACTACTAAAGGACACTAATAAGAAGAAGATACTTGCTTGGGCCAAGAAACACGAGCAATGGACATTAGACCGGTGGAAATCTGTCCTTTGGTCTGAAGTCCAAATTTGACATTTTTGGTTCCAACCTCCTTGTCCTTGTGAGACGCAGAGTAGGGATATCATCTGTTCACCTATGTGTGGTTCCCACCGTGAAGCATGGAGGAGGTGTGATGGTGCTTTGCTGGTGACACTGTCTGTGATTTTATTTAGAATTCAAGGCACACTTAACCAGCATGGCTACCACAGCATTCTGCAGCGATACGCCATCCCATCTGGTTTGGGCTTAGTGGGAATATCATTTGTTTTTCAACAGGATGAATGACCAAACACACCTCCAGGCTGTGTAAGGGCTATTTGATAGAGAAGGAGAGTGATGGATTGCTGCATCAGATGACCTGGCCTCTACAATCATCCGACCACAACCCAAATTAGATGGTTTGGGATGAGTTGGACCGCAGAGTGAAGGAAAAGCAGTCAACAAGTGTTCAGCATATGTGGGAACTCCAAGAGTGTTGGAAAAGCATTCCAGGTGAAGCTGGTTGAGAGAATGGCAAGAGTGTGCAAAGCTTTCATCGAGGCAAAGGGTGGCTACTTTGAAGAATCTAAAATATATTTTGATTTAACACTTTTTTGAATATTACATGATTCTATATGTGTTATTTCATAGTGTTGATGTCTTCACTATAGAAAATAGTAAAAATAAAGAAACCCTTGAATGAGTAGGTGTGGCCAAACATTTGACTGGTATTGTATATCTACAGGTAACTGCCGAAATAAAGGAAACATCAACATGAAGTGTCTTAATAGGGCATTGGGCCACTTTATTAATAGTCCTTGGTATAGATTATACGAGTGTCTGGAACTATTGGAGGGATGTGACACCATTCTTTTACAAGAAATTCCATCATTTCCATAGTATTTTGTTGATGGTGGTGGAAAACTGTCTCAGGCGCCGCTCCAAACTCTCCCATAAGTGTTAAATTGGGTTGAGATCTGGTGACTGAGACTGCCATGTCATATGGTTTACATTGTTTTCATGCTCATAAAACCATTCGTGCCCTGTCGATGGGGGGAATTGTAGTCCTGTGGTAGCCAAAATAATGGTCAATACCCAGCATTTTTATACATGATGGGATGTTAATTGCTTGGGAATTGCTCAGGAACCACACGCTTTCAATATACTTTGTCTTTTTTAGGAAATCCACAATCTACAGAGCAAGAATTCAGATATTCGTGATTTAGAGAAAGAGAGGGAAGAGGCGGTTCAGAGACTTCAGGTGAGTTTTAGGAATTGGGGCAGAACATGCATTTTTGGCTTTTCCAAACTACACTGAAGACGAGTGATTCTCAGCCAGGGGGTCGGGCACCGCTTGGGGGTCTCTGAGAGTTTAAAGGGTCTGATAAAAAGCAGGGGGAAAATCTAAAGATATGACAGTGGGAGAATCTCAATTACATACTCCTCGCATCCTCTCTACTGGCCTCCTCCTCAAAAAAATTGGATGAGAATGCCAGAGGATTCAATGAGTTTTGATAAGGAGACGAGTAGAGAGTATGCGAGGAGTATGCAATTGAGATCTTTAACATGAATTGATCCGAAGTCCTCTGTCACCTTGTGGACCTTCTAGGATCTGGAGACACGGAATGCAGAACTTGAGCAACGGGTGGAGAGAGCCGAGCAGACTCTGGCTTCCTCTCTGGAGGAGCGGGATAGGGCGGAGAGTGAGGTTCAGCGGGTCATCGATGTCCTGGATGTCAAGATCTACGACCTGAATGACCTGCGACAGAGCTTGGCCAAGCTCATCGACAAATAGCGCAACGCGATGACAGGATTTAGAGGGCGATGAACAAGGACGGAAAGGAAGCTAGCTCTTTTGGAACAATGTTTGCTCAAGCACATTATTACAGCGGTTAAGAGTAGAACCGTGGATCCACCCGTTGCAGCGGTACATTGTTATTTTCAAGGTGATGGATAGGAGCAGTCTAATTTTATTTTCTTCGTCGCTGTGAGAATTGTTAAGTCGACGTTTACACCATTTATCTAAATGTTTTGTTGGGTCTTGAACTTTTAAAAGAAGTTTAAATGAATCTGGACTTGTACTTAAAAATGTAGTTGCCAAATTATTGTTTCTGTTTGTCAGTATTAACAATTAATAATAGATTTACTTCTGTTGTTTTATGTATTGTATTACATTAACAGTTTACATAATAATTATTTGGTAATCCTACAGAAATGTTGCTGCGGAGGGTTTATCACCAAGGGTACTCAATGACAAAACTTAATGAGCTCAGTGAGGAACCTTGCCAAGTACATTAATGTGAGTTATGCGCATTACCCAATGTGCAACCTTTTACAAATAGATTTAAAAGCACAAGTAGTGTTATTAGTAAAGATGTACTGTACTTGATTCAATGCAAAGCTAACCTGGTATCTCTACTTTCACTCATGCACACCATCGAGATTCTCTTCTGACCTAGGCATTGAGGCATTTTTTTCTTGGTATTATATAGGTACAAATAAGGTTAAATCAGTGTTGAATTAGCAATACAGTTTTTTGACAAGTACTCTGTAGGTAATGTAATCTCACCTTGTTCATGTAGACAAACTGCAATTCTGTTGAACAATGACCACATTTACATGCATTTCGGATAGAAGCTCATATCCTGCTTAAGGTCTTATTCGGGATAAGCTGTTTACATGCACCTTTGACATCCCGCTCACAAGTATCCATGTGACTAAATAGAATATTCCTAATTTAAGTTCATATGGGTTAATGGAATAGTAACTGAAATGTGGACACTGACTGTCGGCCTATAACCTCTCACACGTAGAATAATATAATATTAACTCCTGCAGAATAATGCATTTCTTACTGTAAAATGATACAACAAATATTAATTTTGTCTCGGGAACAGGAGTGGAGAAATATGATTTTTTTTCTTTCAGCATCTCTTGAGAAAATGTGAATATGTGGGTAACATGTTATATTTGACACTGTTATGCAAGCAGACAGTAGTTCAACCACACTAAATATGCACCTGAGACGAACTGAAGTCTCATCAGAAGTGTTTTCCCAGCTTTTCATTTAACCTTAACCAGTCAAATTGATGACATTTGGACATTTTCCACAGGAACAATTTTCCCACTGATTTGGAGTTATTGTGTTTTCTCCCAGGTCCCAAAACAGACAACTTTACTGGTAACTAGATTACTAATGCATTCATCTGGCAAACATTACTTTATTTAGTCTTCTAGGGCATCAAGTTATGACAAAAGAGAAGCTGCATGTACAGTGCATTCGGAAGGTATTCAGACCCCTTGACTTTCTCCACATTTTGTTACATTCTCAAATTGATAAAATTATGCTACATTCTACAGAATACCCCATAATGACAAAGCAAAAACAATTTTGGGGAAAATTTATTACAAATAAAAAATGGCTATCACATTGTACAGTATTCAGACCCTGTACTTTGCTGAAACACCTTTTGTATTGACTACAGCATCGAGTCTTCTTGGGTATGACGCTACAAGCGTGGCACACCTGTATTAGGGGAGTTTCTCCCATTCTGCTCTGCAGATCCTCTCAAGCTCTGTCAGGTTGGATGGGGAGCGTCGCTGCACAGCTATTTTCAGGTTTCTCCAGTGATGTTAGATTGGTTTCAAGTCCGGGCCACTCAAGGACATTGAGACTTGTCCCGAAGCCACTCTTACGCTGTCTTGGCTGTGTGCTTAGGGTCGTTGTCCTGTTGGAAGGTGAACCTTCGCCTCAGTCTCAGGTCCTGAGCACTCTAGAGCAGGTTTTCATCAAGGCTCTCTCTGTACTTTGCTCTGTTCATCTTTCACTCTATCCGGACTAGTCTCCCAGTCCCAGTTCATCAAACCAGAGAATCTTGTTTCTCATGGTCTGAGTCCTTTAGGTACCTTTTGGAAAATTCCAAGTGGGCTGTCATGTGCCTTTTTACTGAGCAGTGGCTTCCGTCTGGCCACTCTACCATAAAGGTCTGATTGGTGGAGGGCTGCAGAAATGGTTGTCCTTCTGGAAGGCTCTCACTTCCCCAGAGAGTAGCTCTGTCAGTGACAATTGGGTTCTTGGTCACATCACTGATTTCTCTTTCTCCCCTGATTTGCTCAGTTTGGCTGAGTGGCCAGCTCTAAGGGTCTTGGTGATTCCAAACTTCTTCCATTTAAGAATGATGGAGGTTACGGTGTTCTTGGACTTTCAACGCTGCAGACATTTCTTAGTACCTTTCCCCAGGTGGACTCCAAGTTGTAGAAACATTTCAAGGATGATCAATGGAAAAAGGATGCACCTGAGCTCAATTTAAGTTTCATAGCAAAGGGTCTGAATACTTATGTAAATAAGGTATTTCAGTTTTTATTTTTGTATAAATTTGCAAAAAAATGTTTTTGCTTTGTCATTATGGGGTATTGTGTGTGTAGATTGAGGGGGGGAAATAATTGAATCCATTTTAGAATAAGACCGTAACGTAACAAAGGGGAAGGGGTCTGAATACTTTCCGAATGCACTGTATCGAACTATAGTTGACAAACAAATGGTCTTCCAAATGTTGGAAATTATAAGCAGAAACATATCTAAATTAGGGGTGAAAGTATCCTAAGCCAGTAGGCTATACAGTCCAGTAGCCTGCAGAGTATCAGAAAAACAAATTATTATGGTGGATGGAACTGCGCATGTAGCCAACTTTTTGAAGTGATTTGTTTGAGAATCAGAGGAAAACATCACAACACCCATGATATGCGAAACTGAGCCTGCGCAGAACTCGAAAAACAACAGTTGGCCTAAACGTGATAAGATGTTAACATGCCACAGTATCTTGTCTAAGATCAGCATATCCCAGGCTCCCGAGTGGTGCAGCATCTCCGTGCTAGAGGTGTCACTACAGACCCTGGTTCGATTCTAGGCGGTGTCACAACCGGCCGTGATTGGGAGTCCCACAATTGGCCCAGCGTCGTCTGGGTTAGGATTTGGCCGGAGTA
Source organism: Salvelinus sp. IW2-2015 (assembly GCF_002910315.2). Lineage (NCBI taxonomy): Eukaryota > Metazoa > Chordata > Actinopteri > Salmoniformes > Salmonidae > Salvelinus > Salvelinus sp. IW2-2015. The sequence goes on along the minus strand of NC_036856.1, from coordinate 9,372,157 downwards.
GGCCGTCATTGTAAATAATAATTTGTTCTTAACTGACTTGCCTAGTTAAATAAATGGGTTTCTCAAAACCGGGATACAAGATTTTTCYGGTTATTGTAAACAGGATAAGTTTTATATATGCGTCAACTCAAAAACAGAATACTTGAGTATCCCGAAAAATAACGGGATATTGGTATGCATGTAAACGTGGTCTCTGCTGCTCCTACCTAAAAGTGTGACTGTCATCCAAGAATTTATGTAAAGATAATCAGGAAGTGCAACCTGCTCTGTGTACTTCTTGATGCCTATATTCTTTTTTTTTGGGGGGGGGGGGGGACATGGTCATATCGACATGGTTGTTTTCCTAGCCTATCTACAACCTTAAGGAGAAGACTGTTGACAAAATGTGATCATCCAACTGGAGTAAGGATACAAAATGCAGTACCAAAGATGCACTTTTCTTACCCACATAACTGGATGAAGCACAATCTGTACTGACTGGACAATACATTTCTATAATGGAAAATAATTGCCTTGGAATGCCTGTGGAATTATTCTGTAATTAAAATAGTGTTCTCATACTCTTAATACTATTGACAACCACTAATATTTAAAATACCTCAGCGACCTGCTTTGAACTCCAAGTCAGTGTTTGAGCACTTCCAAATACTATGATTATCCTTGTAATCACATTATTGGACAGGTGGTTTATATTTGCCTATCTTAACAAGGATACATTTTTCCAGTATTAAAACAGGTCCTTAATCACACTTGCCTGATTTGACTTTACTTTCTGCATAGGAGGAACCCATGTTTATAATAATGGAAGTTTCAATATATGAGGAACTAATTGTAGTGCAAGTATTTGTATACAATTCAAACTTAGCTAAAACATTTATTTTTCAATGCATTWGATGAATTGTAGTAGCCAGTTAACTACAGAGCTCTCTTTAAAATTGAGGCACATCAGTCATTAAGATGTATGAATTTTCCTTCGCTTTGGGGTCTCAGTATTTCACTTGCCAGCAATTTCTTTTTAATTTGTTTTTAACACAAGCTCTACTTTACAATGCCATAAAATCCTGTGTACTGCACTTTCCTATTCACCTCTTTTACATGACTTTATCTTGTAAATTATTTGTTGGTTGTGTACAAGTGTATCAAGCACAAACATGTTGGCCTTATCAGAAATCTTGCTTGCATACTGTTCAGTAAAAACAAATATCAGCCTACTGAGAATGTGTCAACTAATGCGCAATTGCGTTGATTCCCACCTTTAGTGCATTCCCTCATACTGAACGATCAGCTGTTGTCGAACAATTTTTTTCAAGTGTGCAACAAATACTGAACAGATAAACGCAACATGTAAAGTGTTGGTCCCAAAAATGGCACTAAAATTAGCAGTTTTGTCACAACACAGATGTCCCAAGTTGGAGTGTTCTGACTGCAATAATATCCAGAGCATTTAATGTTAATTTCTCTACCATAAGCCACCTCCGTTGTTTTAAAGAATTTGGCAGTACGTCCGATCTGCCTCAACCGCAGACCACGTGTAACCACGCTAGCCCCAGACCTCCACACCCAGCTTCTTCACCTGCGGGATTGTTTGAGACCAACCACCCGGACAGCTGATGAAACAGGAGTGTTTGTAATAAAGCCCTTGTGGAGAAAAACTAATTTTGATTGGCTGGGCCAGTCTCCCAAGTGTGTAGGCCTATGCCCAGTCGTGAAAACGATAAATTATGCCCTATTGAAAATGTTTATTTTTGTCTGTGTAGATTAAAAGCCAAAATTAGTGACATTTTAAACTGGCATTTAAAGCACACTAAATTGTAGAAAAAAAAGAGAAAAAAATCATGCCTGCATTCCCAAAATGCCTGCCATTTCAAACACATGTATGTGAATTCAGACAGCCATTGTGCGTTTGTCAGCTTCATTTGGGGCTGGTTCAATTAATTTGTCACACAAGTATGTACGCAAGTCACCTTGAATTGTCTGGCTATTTGATTTGTTTTAATGTTTTTGTGAGCTGTCCATGCCCTCATGAAGGCCTGACTATCAATCAAATTCAGACGGTCCTTTAGCTCAGACCCTTCAAGTGTGGATTAACTTTACATCAAGGCCAGGCAATGTCATTTWAAAAAAATGTTTATTTTACATAACAGTTCTGCATATGTCCCACAGAAAGCACCAAGCAAACAGTTTACTTCAGCTTCTTCTTGGGGCGCAGGTTGCTGGTGTGTCCACACTTCTTCTTGCGGCAGTTAACAGCACGAGGATGGAGGCGAGCGTAGCACCTGCAGCACAAAAAGGCTCAGAACTGTCCAAAGTGTGTAGTCCAGCGGTGTAAACCACTGCCAGCTAGCGCTCCAAATGGGTTAATTTGAACTAATACATTATACTGATTAGCTACCCAGTCTTTTCAGACTTATGAAATCTGAATGTGTGGGATATGGTTGACGTGAAACAGAATTAACAGGTCCATTGTCCAGTCATCCATTCAAGGGGACACTCTCACATCAAGGGGAATTAAGTTGTCCTTTAACAGAGCAACATTACTGCAGTTGCTGAATGTTGCATTTCCATCACCTCAATCTCAAATGTGCATTTAGGTTTCTTAATGGTAAATTGACAACTAAAAATAAAGGGTGAGTTTAAAGAAACGCTCCAACCTTAACTATTTTGTAAAAACAGCATTAAGTTTACTTACTTGCGGCAGATCATTTTGTCGCAGTTGTACTTCTGGGCCAGCTGTCTCAGAGATGGCTCAATGATGCCTCCACGCAGGCGCAGCACAAGATGCAGGGTGGACTCTGGAGGGGAACAAACATAGTACTTTTGTACACTTTTTAGCCAGTAGTTCTGAAACTAGCATGCACAAGTCAAAAGTGGTCCCCAAAAATGTTGTACTACATCACATGTACTGATATGTGCACCACATCATTGTACGCCCTCTCGTTCTGCTGTGCGTGCATCTTGCTAGCTGTCACTCAAATGGCAAGAGGCTGAAGCTCATTGGCTGAAAATAATTTAGGGGGCTGACCCAAGTGGGAGAAAATAGCACACAAAGCTTCCAGAAAGAACTTTCTAACTATCTTAGGTAAAACAGTAATTCTGCTCATAGATAATGCATGTATGAACTACACATTGACACATCCAGCCTGAAGCAGGTTTTAAAAAAGTAGAGCCCCAAAGTATGTCTTTAAAAGCACCTGTACCTTTTCACATAGGGCTAACTCATAACTTTGAGCAGCATTACATGCTCTCATTAACTCATTCTCTTACCTTTCTGGATGTTGTAGTCTGACAAGGTGCGACCATCTTCAAGCTGTTTTCCAGCGAAGATCAGACGCTGCTGGTCAGGAGGAATACCTGAGAATAGAAAGCACATTGATGACCCAATAATGAAATCACTCATACACAGTGCTAGTATCAAAGTGTAAAATCCACCTCCCCTATGTAAATAAAACAGCCATACAGTATGACAAATGAGCTACAATTAAACTTAAAATACCTTCCTTATCCTGGATCTTGGCCTTGACATTTTCAATAGTATCGCTGGGCTCAACCTCAAGGGTGATGGTTTTCCCCGTCAACGTCTTCACAAAGATCTGCATCTTGGCAGGCTGTTGGGAGAGAAATTGGTGCGAGTTGGTGGCAAGTTAGCGGATTTATTTTAGAAGCTTGTTAACTAGCGGAGTCTGCTACTCCCTGGCACCAAGAATGGAAATCCACAAACAATGCTATGGAAGTCCACAACTCAGTCATTAACGAATATTAATCTCTTTGGAGGACAATAGTGAACACGCTGGCTATACCATCGGCAATAAGAATGAGTATCTAACCACCTCGCTAACGTATTAGCTAGCCATCAACTGCGGTCCAGCCAGTGCTTCTAATAAGGCCTCTGCCACATGCTGGAGCTCGTATTTCAATACTCATATTTACACATCTAACATGAGATAACCAAATGGCTACTGAGACACGTATATGGTAGCGGGCAGACACTGGTGTATTTCTATAACATTATAAATGCGTATTCTAGTCAATTTCCCCAAAATGGTTATGGACAAAAATGTGAACCCACCCGGCTGCTTGCTGAGCCTCAACGAAAAGAGTCTGTACAAGGCGGAAGTTATATTACATCACATCCTCTTCTGCTTCGCACCAGCTTTTTTAATTTGCACAAATCTGTTTGATTAATCCTGACTCTACTAACAGCAAAATGTGGGGAAAGTTAGCTTCAGGATCATATAAAGTTGCAATATACTACCGGTATCACTAAATTGTATCCTCAAACGAACACAAACGATCAGTCGCTTGGAACAGGTGTTAGATAATTACATTTTACTGCCACCCTCTGGTGTGACTGAGTAAACTTCTCTGATGAGGTCATTTATATTACCATACCTGTCTCAAGTGTGTATTATTTAATAATTTATTTGACTATATAATGAATTTATCAGTGGTGGGAGAAATGGGGAAGACAGGTTCACGGTAATGGATGAAAATATGTCACATTAACTCCATTTAAGATGCTCTCACAACAACTCTTAAGTTTCAAAACAACATATTCCTAATTGCCATGCAAACAGCGTTGATACTGTACGTGAACGTGAGGCAAGGCAAATTTATATTGTAAGGTTATCCACAGAAATGCTATTATGAATAAAATACTATTTTTTATGATATCTAATTGAACCCACCCGGCTGCTTGCCTTGTTACAGTCTTGTCCCATCACTGCAACTCCCCTATGGACTCAGGAGAGGAGTCAGGAGAGGCTTGCTTATCCCAGAAGCCAGCTGCACCAATGTGTCGGAGGAAACACCGTCCAGCTGGCGACCAAAGTCAGCTGAAGAGCTGACAAGGTAAAAATATGTCATTCTGCCCCTGAACAAGGCAGTTAACCCAGGCTGCCATTGAAAATAAGAATTTGTTCTTAACTGACTTGCCTAGTTAAATAAATGTGAAATCCATAGATTAGGGCCTAATGAATTTATTTCAATTGACTGATTTATAAACTGTAACTCAGTAAAGTTGTTGAAATTGTTGCATGTTGTATTTATATAGTGCCAGCAGCATTGCACACTGCATCCCAATGCTAGCTTGCCTTTGAAGCTAAGCAGGTTTGGTCCTGGATGGGAGACCAGATGCTGCTGGAAGTGGAGGGCCAGTAGGAGGCAATATCCAAATGCCCCAAGTCAGTGATTGGGACATTGCCCTGTGTAGGGCGATGTCTTTCGGATGGGATGTTAAACAGYTGTCCTGACTCTCTGTGGTCACTAAGATTCCATGGCACTTATCATAAGAGTAGGAGTATTAACCCCATTGTTCTGGCTAAATTCCCAATCTGACAATTAAATCATCCCCTCATTGCTGTAAATGAGATTGTGTTCTCAGTCAATTTACCTGGTACAATTAGGGTTAGATAAATACATATTTTTGTTCAGTGTAAATGTACTTTAATACTCTGCATTTGCACACACTGTCTACAGATTTTCTATTGTGTTATTGACTGCACGTTTGTTTATCCCATGTGTAACTCTGTGTTGTTTTTGTCACACTGCTTTGCTTTATCTTGGCCAGGTCGCAGTTGTAAATGAGAACTTGTTCTCAACTGGCCTACCTGGTTAAATAAAGGTGAAATAAAAAATAAAAATCATTAATTGGTACAGAGGTTCCTGTACAGACGTTCCTGTGCCATTGGAATTGAAAACCAATACCGCTGAGAGCAACGACAAGTCAATTATGGTTATGTAAACGAACACTAGAGGACAGTATTGTTAATGCAAATGAATATTTCATAAGGGGGTCAAACTGATGTTTCTTCAGGCTTATTATGTGCACATTTCACTGTATGTTCCCTAGACACACACACAGCACGATGTGTAATGCTGAACAGAAATGTGTTGCAGTTGTCAGTGCTTAAGCAATGCAGATATCTGAGAATACCTCATCAGTGTTGGGAAGTAGTCAACTACATGTAGTTGAACTAGTCATTTAACTACACTTTGCAGTAGCTATGTGTAGTTGAACTAACTTCAAATCTTGGTAGTGTATATTACTTTTTTATCATGTAGTGGTGTAGCTATCTACTGAAACTACACACTACCTGCCTAATTCGTACTTGAAAAATGTTGCGTGCCTAAAATAAACTTGTGTTTAATAGGCTAAATTACACATTTTGTTAACATCTGATTCCAGAGTGATCTGTTTTTGCAATTTTTGGTCTAACATTTTAGATTTACATAGATATGAGAATTTTTCACAAAGTAGTTTGGATGTAGTGAACTACTTTTTGAAAGTAACTTTCGTTAAGTAAACTATATTTTTATTTAGTATAGCTTACCTTCTTCCAGTGTGAAGTAATTGGGTTGTTTAGTAAAACATACTTTGAGTAGCTTCCCAACACTGTACCACACGGAGGTTGTGCACCTTAATTGGGAGGACCGGGCTCGTGGTAAGGGCTTGAACGGAATGGTATCAATACGTGTTTGATGCCAGTTTATTCTTGCCCCGTTCCAGCCATCTATGAGGCGCATTCTCCCTCAGCATCCTCCACGCTACCTAATACGTTCTCAGAGACCAGTTGACACCCAAGACACTGATAATGTACACACGAAGCTTCTTTGTCAATCAACAGTCAAATGTATTTTATAAAGCCCCTTTTAATCATGCAGTTGTCACAAAGGGATTGACAGATTACCCAGGCCTTAAAACCCCAAAGAGCAGAAACAAATAGATTGACACGCTCTTTGTTCCCCTTTGTTGAAGCAATCAGCAAATTGGTTCTATTCTTAGTGTCTTTTATCATCTCCCTCTCCCCTCTCTCGTCTGCCAGGCACAGGTCCAGAAGTATTCGGTATAATCTGTATTTAAAGCAGAGCACATTTAGTATATTTAACAATTCGTATGGCTAAGTATTATTTGTGGAATGTCCATTCCCCATTTCAATGATAGGTTTACAAATTACAATTCGTATTTATATGTTATGATTTTGCGAAACGTACATACGTTTACGAATTTGGAAAACGAAACAATATCTTACGGATTGGCAAAACGTATGATAATATTACAAATATATCATAGCTCTGATGCTGTTAGCTAGCTCCACTACATTAGCTAGTTAGGTTAAAGGCGTTAAGGTTATGGTTAGGTGAAGGGTTAGCTAAAAGGGTTAAGGTTAGCTGACATAAGTAGTTGCAAAGTATCTAAAAAGTAGTAAGCAGTTGAAAAGTTGCTAATTAGCTAAAATGCCAAAGTTGTCTGTGATGAGATTAGAACTCACAACCTTTAGCTTGCTAGAAGTTCATATTATACGCCTACCCATCCACCCTTCTGTTTTTGCCTTAAGTAACCATCTGGCTTATGTAACCATTCCAAACGTAACATATCATACTAAATGGAGTGTCTCAGATTTACATACATAATACGAAATGTTCTGAGATCAGGTTGCCATCTGTAAATTACAGTTTCTCAATTGCTTAAACACAATTCCTGGAACAACTCTCGTCACACAATTTTAAAAACTCAAATCCAACGGTACAAACATCTAACATCTGGGTCCCAATTCAAACTTTGCCCTCAGACAACACACACAAGCTGTCAAAAACACAGACTACATATCTGTTTGTTACACACTGGAGGGATTCATTCAAAACACTGCTCCCAAAATGTTTAGAATAGGTTTTCAGAGAAATAATTTGGAACTTTGTAAAATCACAGCACTGACGATCCAGATAACCCTTTCAGGAACACCCTTGCGAGAAATTCAAAACAGTACTGTAATAAATACCTTACATTAGTAGATAAGGGAAMACTACTGTATATGCTGTTTTGGTTTAAAAAAAACTGACCTTTGAAATGTCACACTGACAAAACATGTAAGGAAGAGTCCATGCACAGTAAAATACCCAATTTCCAAAAGCTTTATTTCCAAATGCAGCAAATGTACAGGTTACTCAGCATCAGTGTTCTCATCATCTTGTCTCAGGTCTGGGTCAGGCCATAATATCTCATCAARGTCACACATTATGTTTGCWCTTGCCAGGAAGTGTGGGYAAYAAAATCCCTTGTGTGCCTGAGAAAACCCTGGATAGACTCCACAGACACATCACCACAGGTGTCCACCATTGACTCCAGGAGGTTTTGCTGTGCGTAGGGATTTCGGTCATACACTCTCCACCGCCATGCTGAGAAAAAGTCCTCAATCGGATTCAGAAATGGGGAATATGCTGGCAGAAAAAGAACGGTGAACCTGGGATGGTCATTGAACCAGGCGCGAACCAGAGCAGCCCGATGGAAACTCACGTTATCCAAAATGACAACATATTGGGCTTGCTCTGGTTGCCCTGGCTCCCCTTCCTGTTGAAGAATGTTATTGTGCAGCTGATCTAGAAATTGAAGGAGTTGTGCCGTGTTGTACGGACCCACTTTGACATGGCGGTGGAGGACGCCACGATTGCTGCACATAGGGTGACGTTGCCTCCCCTCTGGCCAGGAACTTGTATGAAATCACGGTGACCAATGTTGTTGCGCCTTTTTATTAGGTTGAACCCTGCCTCGTCGATGAAGATGTACTCCTGTGGGTCAGCCATGGCATCCAGCTTAAAGATTCTCTACAGAAGTAAAAAAAAAATATATATATATATATATATATACATTTTACTGTACTACAGTACTGGAATGAAAGATTGTGTACTGCAGTTACTGTAACACATTACTATAGTTACTGTAACACATTACTATATGGTACTGTATTGATATGCTGGAGAGATGGGCCATACTCTACATACTGTCAAAATGCTGTACAGTATAGCAATTACCTGCACATATTGGATTCATTGCTCCTCAACTCTGAATTCCTTTCAAAAGGCACACGGTACAGCTGCTTTGTCTTTTTGTGGTTCTTCTGAACGATCTGGTCAATGATGGAAACGCTGACGCTGTCAATTCCTTGGAAGACTAGCTGGTCTTCAACTATTGGGGTTTGAATTTCCCTCAAACGGATGGCATTATTGGCAATCACCATWTTCACCAGGGCAGTCTCCTACTCAGCTGTGAGAAGTATCCGCCTACCTCCAATAGACAGCCGCCTATCAGTTCTGCAAAAATGAAATTTGACCATTACTGACCTATGGTCATCCATTACCGTGGTAAAAACTACACTGAGAACAAAAGTGGAGATTTAGACTATATGCACTACAACATTACATGTATCACAGTAACAAGGCAAAATACCTGTTTTCCCTTCTGAAAGTACGGACAATGGATGCAACCGTGTAACGGCTTAGGTTGAAAATAAGAATTTGTTCTTAACATAAAGGTGTAAAAAATAAAATAAAAATGGGTTGCACAAGCTGTCCAGCTTCTCGCATAGTCCTCCCATGTAGGAGCACATGATGAACTAGGGTGGCACGGATTTCACCAGAGATTACTTGTCTTTGTTGTTGTTGTTGTTGTCCTCTTCCTCTCTGTTGTCTTGCAACTTTGGCATTGTTAAGATCCATTGTTCCAAAGCACATGGACATGCCTCTAGGCCCTATTTATTGATCCTGCAATTCTGATTGGTGTGTTAACAATTTTGAGGCTTAGTGTTTGCACCTGGAGAAAGGTGTGCTCTTTGAGTTTAGGTTGTGATGACTTGAGTTAATTATATTGAGAGCATGTGTTTGCTGAATGAATATATAGTGCAATGAATGATTTATTTGGCCACTTGTGTACGGTTTTGCAGAGAGTTTAGAATATTGAAACATGTATGGAAACAGGTGAATAGTGTTTACAATTATGGGAAATGTGTGTGTGTTTTGGGGAATGACATAAGGGTATGGTTTTTTGTGCTCCAAGAACCAGTTTTTGTGTTTAGCAATTGAGAGAAACTGTAAATTCAGCCACATCACCGCTCCCTACAATGAGCAACACTTCAGCACGACCCATATGAAGGCTTTTGTGGCCAAGCCTCTCTCCAGGACCTGCCTGGACGACCCACATTAGCCATGTGCATTTACTCTACACTGAGTAAACAAAACATTAGCAAAACCTTCTCTTTCCATGACGTAGACTGACCAGGCGAATCCAGGTGAAAGCAATGATCCCTTATTGATTTCACTTGTTAAATCCACTTCAAATCAGTTTAGAAGAAGGGGAGGAGACAGGTTAAAGAAGAATTGTTAAGCCTTGAGACAATTGAGACATGGATTGTGTATGTYTGCCATTCAGAGGGTGAATGTGCCAGACAAAATATTTAAGTGTCTTTGAACGGGGTATGGTAGTACGTGCCAGGCACACCGGTTTAAGTGTGTCAAGGACATCCAGCCAACTTGACACAATTGTGGGAAGCATTGGAGTCAACATGGGCCAGCATCCCTGTGSAACGCTTTCAAAACCTTGTGGAGTTCATGACCTGACAAACTGAGGCTGTTCTGAGGACAAAAGGGGGTGCAACTCAATATTAGGAAAGTTTTCCCAATGGTTTGTACACTCAGTGTATATCATCTTGTGACATTTTGGGGATTTGCAAGGAAAAAGCTCTGGCACAAAACAACGTTGTTTTTTAAAAACAAATAGGCCTACTCCTCTTGAAATGCATGCTTTATTCAATGCTTTGTTTGTTTATTGAGCAAATGGAGCATGGAGCAACTGCTTGCCTCTATTGGCTGAACTTGTACACTTGACTGCCTACACATGATCAAATAAATGTGGAAATAAAAGCCCATGCGGCACAATTTGGAAACCTGGTCCCAAATCGGTCATACCATTCACGTCTTAGGCATGACAATGACCATAGGAGTTGGCTATACACCGTAATTTAGATCTGGGACCAGGCTAAGCTTTGGTGTGTTGGCTGTCACATCACCTCCAGTGACTTGCATGCCTAGAGAGGAACCGTGCAAGAAGCCTGATAATCGCACTGACATGATAAGATAAAAACCTTGACCCAGAAGTTTTCGGACTGTGCACGTCGAGTGTGAAGTATCAAAACTTTGGCTGTTGATAAGGGTAACTGCCTTTAAAAAACATTTGTTGGTGATTTTAGCATGCACATCTTTGTAGGGCAAAAAAAAGTGGGATGCATGCCAGCAAAGCCACTACAACACATTAATTGCACTATAACAGTGACAAACCGTGCCCACAAACTGTTAGGGTCTACATAAACCTGTCCCAACAGCAGAGTCCCAAAGGCAGTCCCAACACCTTACCACTGTTACACCTGGCTATCAGCGGAGCCTTGTCTGGCAGCAAAACAGTTCATTCAGACTAATATACTCCCTTTTAAAATAACATAGCTGATATGGCTGACTTGCTCAAACAAATGTGGTTTCTACTGACAATTGAGATGTACAAACTATGGCATAAGGGTACGACAAGCGGATAAGAGGCAATCCATAATTTTGTTTAAGACATTAATGACGGACGTAGTCAATATAACTATTTGTTCAGCACTTTTGAAATGTACAGCGACAGAATTCAGAACATGGGCCGTTCTTACAGTGTTCTCCCTGCACACCAAGTCAGAACCGTAGGATAAATAAAGGGTACATATAAGCAGACAATGAAAGTTCTTACAATTTTCGATGATTACATTTCTCAAAAACAGGTTATAGGCTACATGTGTACGACCAAGTCAGAACAGTAGGCGAAATTAAGAGGAGAAAATAGACCAAATTGTTAAGGTGAATGGGCTACTAACAGCTTACCACACAACATACACTTAATATTACTTTCTTAGCTACAGTATACATACACCTTACACGGAACCCAAACCGGCTGCACGCGTGCGCCATCGTGCATAAATTAATTTTGTCCCCCTACACCAAACGCAATCACGACACGCAGGTTAAAATATCAAAACAAACTCTGAACCAATGACATTAATTTGGGGACGAGTCGAAAAGCATTAAACATGTATGGCAATTTAGCTAGTTAGGTTAATTTAGCTAGTTAGGTTGTTATTTTACCTGAAATGCACAAGGTCCTCTACTCCGACAATGAATCCACATATAAAACGGTCAACCGAATCGTTTCTAGTCATCTTTCCTACTTCCAGGCTTTTCATCTTTGAACTTATATGGTGATTGGCATCTACACTTTCATAGTAATACCATGACAGCCGGCAACAGTTCGTCTTTCAATCACCCATGTGGGTATAACCAATGAGGAGATGGCACGTGGGTACCTGCTTCTATAAACCAATGAGGAGATGGGAGAGGCAGGACTTGCAGCGCGATCTGCGTCAGAAATAGGAATGACTTCTATTTTAGCCCTTGGCAACGCAGACGCTCGCGAGCAGTGTGGGTGCAATAATTGAATAACATGGATTTCTAAATGTATTTTGCAGCGCACACGACATGTCCGGTCTGGTCAGCATGTTAGGCAAATACATTTAAACTCAGTTTTTCACAATTCCTGACATTTAATCCTAGTAAAAATTCATTGTCTTAGGTCAGATAGGATCAGAACTTTATTTTAAGAATGTGAAATGTTCGAATAATAGAGAGAATTATTTATTTCAGGTTTTATTTATTTCATCACATTCCCAGTGGCTCAGAAGTTCACATACACTCAATTAGTATTTGGTAGCATTGCCTTTAAATTGTTTAACTTGGGTCAAATGTTTTGGGTAGCCTTCCACAAGCTTCCCAAAATAATTTGGGTGAATTTTGGCCCATTCCTTCTTACAGAGCTGGTGTAACCGAGTCAGGATTGTAGGCCTCCTTGCTCGCACACACTTTTTCAGTTCTGCCCACAAATTTTCTATAGAATTGAGGTCAGGGCTTTGTGATGACTTTGTTGTCCTTAAGCAATTTTGCCACAACTTTGGAAGTATGCTTGGGGTCATTGCCCATTAGGAAGACCCATTTGCGACCAAGCTTTAACTTCCTGACTGATGTCTTGAGATGTTGCTTCAATAWATCCACATAATTGTCCTGCCTCATGATGCCATCTATTTTGTGAAGTGCACCAGTCCCTCCTGCAGCAAAGCACCCCCACAACATGATGCTGCCACCCCCGTGCTTCACGGTTGGGATGGTGTTCCTTAGCTTGCAAGCCTCCCCCTTTTTCCTCCAAACATAACGATGGTCATTATGGCCAGTTCTATTTTTGTTTCATCAGACCAGAGGACATTTCTCCAAAAAGTACAATCTTTGTTCCCATGTGCAGTTGCAAACCGTAGTCTGGCTTTTTTATGGCGGTTTTGGAGCAGTGGCTTCTTCCTTGCTGAACGGCCTTTCAGGTTATGTCGATATACGACTCGTTTTACTATGGATACAGATACTTTTGTACATGTTTCCTCCAGCATCTTCACAAGGTCCTTTGCTGTTATTCTGGCATTGATTTGAACTTTTCACACCAAAGTACGTTCATCTCTAGGAGACAGAACGCGTCTCCTTCCGGAGCGGTATGACGGCTGCGTGGTCCCATGGTGTTTATACTTGCGTAGTATTGTTTGTACAGATGAACGTGGTACCTTCAGGCGGTTGGAAWTTGCTCCCAATGATAAACCAAACTTGTGGAGGTCTTGGCTGATTTCTTTTGATTTTCCCATGATGTCAAGGAAAGAGGCCCCAAGTTTGAAGGTAGGCCTTGAAATACATCCACAGGTACACCTCCAATTGACTCAAATTATGTCAATTAGCCTATCAGAAGCTTCTAAAGTCATGACATTTTCTGGCATTTTCCAAGTTGTTTAAAGGCACAGTCAACTTAGTGTATGTAAACTTTTGACCCACTGGAATTATGATAGTGAATTTTACGTGAAATAATCTGTCTGTAAACAATTGTTGGAAAAATTACTTGTGTCATGCACYAAGTAGATATCCTAACCGACTTGCCAAAACTATAGTTTGTTAACAAGAAACTGTCTATCTCCCTGGCATATTACATTATTTATGCAGCAACATACAAAACATTTTTGCCTCACCTTGTTGTGCTGTGCTCACTTGAACAGGAAGGTGGCGCGGCGGTCCATCGTTGGCAAATTTTGTCATCAAACTTTGTCATCAAAGTCTGGCATTCTCTGGATGTATGGTGCTTTCAAGACAACTTGGAACTCGAAAAAAAGTTGAATCATGATGACGTCAGTGATCTTCAGGTCGTAGCTGTTGAAAGAGGCCCGAGTTCGCGATTTACAATTCCGAGTTGGATGAAAGTTCAAAACGTTTTCCCAGTCGTAGCTGGTTTTTCTCGAGTTCCCAGTTGCCTTGAACTCACTAGCCAGATTTTGTAGTTCCAAGTTAACAGTTGTTTTGAGCACGGCACAAATCATGCTTCATTGACAGCATGGCCAATGTTCAATGTTTATAATTTTAAACTAGGAAAAGAGCCACTTAAGATTATACTTGGGACCACACAGCCACTCCACAGGCTAATGATTGCTTTGCAATGCTTGCAGTTAGCCAATGATTTCTTCCAAACAACTCATTGTTGAATTTGCAATTTCCAACTTGTTATGTAAAGTTTATGTCCAATCGCCAATAAGCACCGATACGTTTTAGCAACGATATATATTTTTTTACATTGTTTGCAAACTGATATGTGACACGTAGAAATATCAAAATAACACGCAAAACAGGCAACCCCACCCCCCCAAAAAATGTGATTTGGCTAAAAATGTGGGGCTCAAAACAGGTGTCGCCACTGAAAACATTGTAAGACTTGTCATGAGCATGTATGACACCCTTATACCTATATTATACCTGTGCTACCGAGGTTAGTTTCGGTTAGTGTCTGTTTGGCCAATGACAGGTTTAGTTTTAGGATTTACTCCCTTTAAAACATTTTAAAAAACTTTTTTTTACAAGTGATTAACTATGATCTGTGTAAAAATAAACAGGATAATGACAAAACAGCAAACTAACCTTAAAACCAAGATGCTAATGTAACGGATGTGAAATGGCTAGCTAGTTAGCGGGTACGCGCTAATAGCATTTCAATCGGTTACGTCACTTGCTCTGAGACCTGAAGTAGTAGGGCCGCGGCCTTTGTGGAGCGATGGGTAACGATGCTTCATGGGCGACCGTTGTTGATGTGTGCAGAGGGTCCCTGGTTCGCGCCCGGGTCGGGGCGAGGGGACGCCATAAAGTTATACTGTTACACTAATTGCCATGTTTTGGGAGCTGCTTTGTTGAGCAAAACAGTGAGTTTGCGGGTAGKCGTAAATATTTTACACCTGATTTCACCCACCTGAAAGGGCAATGACCCAGTTATCATGAGGAAACATAGCCCAATGTCATTATTTCACCAACACGTCTTTTTGAAGGAGGAAATAAATATAGCAACTTTTTGCACTAGTCAGACAAGAAACAGATGGTGTACTATAGGTATACACTAGATTAGGTCACCCAGGGCCGACCCTAGCCTTTTAGTGGCCCCCGTTTTGATGACAGAGAGAACATTTTTTGTTTTACAGCTAATTTCCTGCAATTCTACGCATTTAGCGATGGGTTGGGGACCGTTTTAAAGCACATTTCCTGCAATTCTACACATTTTATCAAGACATGCCATTTGAATGATATCTGAGTGAGATTGACCAACAAAATCAATAGGGGGCCCCTTGGAGGTCAGGGCCCTGGGCACCCTAAGTGACTGTTTATGTCGTTTTAGGGGCGATCACGTGTTGGCCTTACCCCTTGGTTGGAGACTCCACCTACTGTTTGGTGGACACAGGACCTGCCGCAATCCTTGGTTACCCATTGGCGCTCATTGCAAAACTGAGGGAAAAGTATCTTGCTATTTCAACTACTTGAACTACTTATTTAAGTGATTCATACATTATATTAATCCAAAAATTTCCAGAAACTATTTGTCCAGCCTTCGTCCACTATTCGTCCAGCCTGCCGAGGAGCGGTGTAAAATCTTTTTAAGGATATTGTGGGGGTTTCCTGCTGCCCCATCAGATTCACCCCGACGAACGACCCCAACAAMTCTGGCAAGATCATAAAAACTTTTTCTCCCCAATTTCGATCTTGTCTCGTCGCTGCAACTCCTCAACAGGCTCGGGAGGCAAAAGTCAAGTCATGCATCCTCCGAAACATGACCCACCAAACCACGCTTCTTAACACCTGCCGCTTAACCCAGAAGCCAGTCGCACCAATGTGTCGGAGGAAACACTGTTCAACTGACAACCGGGGTCAGCCTGCAGGCACCTGGCCCACCACAAGGAGTCACTAGAGCGCGATGAGCCAAGAAAATCCCCCCTGGCCAGGGATCGAACCCGCGTCTGTAGTGATGCCTCTAGCACTGCGATGTGGTGCCTTAGACCGCTGCGCGACTTGGAAAGCCCCATTAATATGTATTAATTGTCAATTATCCCTATAGGGTATAGAAAGTATATACACTACATGACCAAAATCATGGGCATTAATATGGAGTTGGTCCCCCTTTGCTGCTATAACAGCCTCCACTCTTCTGGGAAGGCTTTCCACTAGATGTTGGAACATTGCTGCGGGGACTTCCATTCAGCCACAAGAGCATTAGTGAGGTCGTGCACTGATGTTGGGCGATTAGGCCTGGCTCGGAGTCGGTGTTCCAACTCATCCCAAATGTGTTCGATGGGGTTGAGGTCAGGGTTCTGTGCAGGCCAGTCAAGTTCTTCCAAACCGATCTCGAAAAAACAATTTCTGTATGGACCTCGCTTTGTTCACGGGGCCATTGTCATGCTGAAACAGGAAAGGGCCTTCCCCAAACTGTTGCCACAAAGTTGGAAGCACTGAATCATCTAGAATGTAATTGTATGCTGTAGCATTAAGATTTCCCTTCACTGGAACTAAGGGGCCTAGCCTGAACCATGAAAAACAGCCCCAGACAATTATCCCTCCTCCAACCAAACTTTACAGTTGGCACTACGCATTGGGGCAGGTAGCGTTCTCCTGGCATCCGCCAAACCCATATTCATCCTTCGGACTGCCAGATGGTGAAGCGTGATTCATCACTCCAGAGAACGCATTTCCACTGCTCCAGAGTCCAATGGCTGCGAGCTTTACACCACTCCAGCCGACGCTTGGCATTGCGCATGGTGATCTTAGGCTTGTGTGTGGCTGCTTTGCCATGGAAACSCATTTCATTAAGCTTCTGAAGAACAGTTCTTGTGCTGACGTTGCTTCCAGAGGCAGTTTGGAACTCGGTAGTGAGTGTCGCAACCGAGGACAGAGGATTTTTACGCGCTATGCGCTTTAGCACTTGGCGATCCCGTTCTGTGAGCTTGTGTGGCCTACCACTTCGCGGCTGAGTTTCATCATTTCAAGTCAGCTATTTATTCTTAATAATATCCCTTATAAATGACTAATGAGCTGGCTGACCATTAGGCTGMCTGACCCATAGGCTACATGACCCATATTCCAAGATCTGAGGCTGTAATAATAGCCTTCTCTCCATATTTTAACCTACATTAAATTGCAGTTCAAAACTTTAGCTTATTAGACACCTGTCAGTCCTACTTTGTGTCAAAAACAATAGTCAAAAGTATTATAGCAATGTACTATATAAAAACGACTGCATTTCCAGTCCTGGCATTAGGATAGAGGGGTGATAACATTAGGCTTACTGGCAGCACCTTCCTGCCCAGTGCCAACCTCTTCCCCTAAAAAAAACATAATCTGATGTCTCCATGAGTTGTGCATTCAGTACATTTTTCTTATGTGTTTTGCCCTTTATCTTACAAGGTATCTACACTGCACGTAATATGAACAGTTACCATTCCTTGGAAGCCCAATAACTTATTTGAAAGTGGATGGGTTCAAGTGATTTATCATCACAAACCTGGGGCGTCCGACCCCACCATCATGAAGGCTCAAGTCAAACCATTGTGGAGGGTGACGGAGGAATCACATCAGACATGGGTGGCTGTACACAGAGTCCTGGAGGTCAAGTGTCCTTTCAATTGGGCACAAGACAACAGCACTCTGGACGACTGGCTACAGAACAAGAGAGGGCATCTGGCAAGTGCAACTTCTTTGAGGAAGAACCACTTCTCCAACACTCAGGTTGGTGAACATTTACACTGAATTATATAGCAGTTATAAGGGAAAATACATATCAACATAGTTCATAGTTGACCTAAATGTTGTCTGACATCAAAAAGTTSATAGGAGCATAGACTGCTACGTGCTGAGTCAGTTTTCACTATGTTTTGTTCAACACAGGTGCAGATGTTTGTAAAACAAGAACTGATTTCATCACGTGGACCCCCAAACAATGTATAATTGTCCCGTGAGATGCTGATTTCCTCACCAAGGCTCTGGACACAATAAACCGATTCTGGGCCAAGTATATCTAGAACAAGATGGTTGGCACAGCCCATAGACAAGGTACAAACTCTAGGTTGTGATATAGGTCTACTGTATATTCATTTCATATACTGTAACTGATAGAATAAGAGATTGGGAATAAGTTAAGAAAACCAAGACTATGGGCTGAATTCAATCCGTGTCGAGGAAGATCCACCTTTTATTAGCTCGTCTGAAATTTAAAGGCCATGTTCCCGTGTTCGCGGAGACTGCATTCGCGTTAAACGCTGCATATGTCGGCTCAATCGGAAATGACCTTTGCATTTTAATACGGATCTTCCGCGATACGGATTGAATACAGCCTTATATCTGGTTCCACGRTGGCTGTAAAAAACAACAACCAAAAACAATTGACGGTGATGCGTTTCCTTCTTAGGAGACAGACTCCAGTCTACAGACAGTCCAGGGTGGAATACAGTGCAGAGAGGAAGAATGAGACGCTGGTACATGAAGAAAAGTTAGGAATACAGTAGTTCAGTCGAAGGACTCAACCCTGAATCATGTAATCGGTCTGGTGAAAAAAAAAGATAAATTAACTGTATTTAGATTGGCACTTCAGGACCCTTTTTAGGCATCACTTTGGCTGTCACATTCATTTGTATTCTTGTAAACGACACTATCAGACATGTTCACCATAGCAGCACATACGTGTAGTATGTTGTCAACCATCGTCTCTTCTCGCTTGTCAACTTCATCCCTAAGGGTTCTTCAAGAAGCAAAGTGGATGTGACCCATGGAGGATATGGTATCTTCCCTTCAGGACACCGATCACCCTCTCTATAGAATAGCAATCACCTCTAATCGCCATGTACATACATTTGACCTGGTGAAATGGTGCTACAGTGTATACAACACAGACTAAATATACAGACAGAATATGGACAGAACAACTTACCCATAGTCTAGTTGTAGTACATACACATAATACACAATAGTAAGTAATTTTAGTTAAAAAGTATACAAAATAAAGTGTGTGGGTGTAAATAGCTAATGCAGTTGATGAGGAGTTGTCAGAGATATACACTGACTGACTGTACTTTTGGGCATGTTCTCGTTATTTGACAGACAGCTTCAAAAGTACCGCTGAAAGAAGCCAACTTTGAATGACGGTCTATGGGACGAACCGGAACGTGTCRCCTGAACGAGGGGCATGGCTTTGCGTGTTGTAATTTATGACGTGAAGCGGACGCTGAGTATGCCTGGTGCTGGCCTTGTATCCAATGAAGTGCAAGCCTATGACTATCAGTATTTCAGCATCAGTTTCATTTCAATCTTTGTTTAACAACACTTTGCATCCATGTGGTTACCCATAATTAACCTCTAATATTGACATTAGGTGTTTATGTGTGTGTAAAGTAAGCTTTCTGATCCTGTGTTTTGTGCATGTGAATCCGATAGCCCTGATCATTGAACAATTTTAGTGAATGCACAATTACTATCCGATAGAATATGGGAAAATATTCAATGTTCACACCATATTTTCTTAAATATATACCTGTAACTATTAAATATATTGTATTTTATTTATTCCATGCATTGATATCTTACGCATCCTATGCATTATATCTTATCGATGCATACCCAAAAGGCTGAGAAGTCATGAAAACATTAGACACAGAAGTTAGTGCACTCATGTAGCCGGGAGGGAGGGGAGAGTAATCTCTGTAGCGAATCATCTCGTAAACCAATGAACTTTCAGGCTCTGAAAACAGTGGTCGCTTTCTGGCCACACTAAACACGAGTGGACGGCGTGACTCGCATGTGCTTTTTTTCTAATTTGTGTATGTTAAAGAAACCCATTCGTACTTGAGCATATAAATTATGTGGTAGAAACATTGTAACAATTTAAATATTACAGTGAAGAACTCAAATCCACCATCCCATTTTTTGAAGGTAGGTTTGGTTTGTGTTCTTTGACAGAACTTTGGTCTGCTGGTGTGAAATATTTAATTCAAAAACGGTTACATTTAGTTTAGGCAGGTCCGTGTGTTTATGCATAATTCATGTTTTCTTTTCACAAACAACACGGCACCATCAGGTATTTGTGTCACAGGCTACATTTTCTTGTGGTATAATTAATAAATGTTCCCTCCAAAGAATGACTTTCAAGACAATTAAACGTTTTAAACTGGAGTTGGACGAGCCGGACGATGCTGTGTATGCCAGCGGCGAGATAGTGTCAGGACAGGTCGTTTTAGAGCTCAACAGGGAGACGAAAGTGCACTCCATGAAGGTCATTGGAAGAGGGGTTGCCACTGCCCACTGGCTTGAGGATCACAGTGTGGGCATGAATGCAGTTTACAACGACTACACCTCCAAGATCACCTACTTTAGGAAGAGACAACATCTCATCCGAGGTAATTCTTCTGCATTTCTGGAAAGATCACACTGGTTATTTGTCACCGGATATGTTTTAATAACCTAACCATGTTGAAATGTTCAAAAGGGTTAGTATCTATTGATTTCCTATTAATGCAATTATCCAAACTAAAATTCAAACTTTGAGCCCATTAATGGAACGAATTAATTGCATGGTAAAAAGCATGCATCTCTAAAAGTAGTGCACCTTGGATTTGACCAAGCCTACTGTAGGACACAGTAAATATGGAAACACTGAAGACACAGGCCCTACTTTTGGTTATAAAACATAAAACACAAATCTATTAGAAAATGACATTCTTAGAGGCACTGTAGAATAACACGAGACTGGAAAATAGTTGACAGCATGAACTTAATATGTACAATTCTGTCGCGTGTGAATGAAGCTCACGTGTAGCAGCAACTTACTTATAGGGATTGGATCTAGGCCATCAGACTGGCAGGTAAATAAATGCAGGACTGGTGGAGTTAATGTTTCACTAGAAAGTCAGCTGTCATGCATGACTTGCCTTGACAATCAAATCAAATTGTAATTTTCACATGCGCCGAATACAACAGGTGTAGTAGACCTTACAGTGAAATGCTTACTTACAAGACCTTAACCAACAATGCAGTTTTAAGAAAAATAAGTGTTAAGTAAAAATAGATAAAATAACAAATAATAAAAAATTTACAAAATGTAAAAATAATTAAAGAGCAGCAGTAAAATAACAGCAGCGAGGCTATATACAGGGGGTACCGGTACAGAGTCAATGTGCGGGGTCACAGCTTAGGTAGAGTTAAAGGTAAAATTAAAGTGACTATGCATAGATAATAAACAGATTTGCAGCAGCGTAAAA
This sequence comes from Salvelinus sp. IW2-2015, assembly GCF_002910315.2. Lineage (NCBI taxonomy): Eukaryota > Metazoa > Chordata > Actinopteri > Salmoniformes > Salmonidae > Salvelinus > Salvelinus sp. IW2-2015. The sequence goes on along the minus strand of NC_036856.1, from coordinate 9,350,675 downwards.
GAGTGGTTGGGGGAGGGGGGGCAATGCAAATAGTCAGGGTAGCCATTTCATTAGCTGTTCAGGAGTCTTATGGCTTGGGGGTAGAAGCTATTAAGAAGCCTTTTGGACCTAGACTTGGCGTTCCGGTACAGCTTGCCGTGCGCTAGCAGAGAAAACAGTCTATGACTAGGGTGGCTGGAGTCTTTGACAATTTTTAGGGCCTTCCTCTGACACCAAATGGTATAGAGGTCCTGGATAGCAGGAAGCTTGGCCCCAGTGATGTACTGGGTCGTACGCACTACCCTCTGTAGTGTCTTGCGGTCGGAGGCCGAGCAGTTGCCATACCAGGCAGTGATGCAACCAGTCAAGATGCTCTCAATGGTGCAGCTGTATAACTTTTTGAGGATCGGAGGACCCATGCAAAATCTTTTCAGTCTCCTGAGGGGGAATAGGCTTTGTCGTGCCCTGTGTACGACTGTCTTGGTGTGTTTGGACCACCAGTTTGTTGGTGATGTGGACACCTTAACTTGAAGTTCTCAACCTGCTCCACTACAGCCCTGTCGAGGAGAATGGGAGTGTGCTCGGTCCTCCTTTTCCTGTAGTCCACAATCATCTCCTTTGTCTTGATCACGCTGAGGGAGAGGTTGTTATCCTGGCACCACATGGCCAGGTCTCTGACCAGGTCTCTGAGTTTGGATGTCTTCACTATTATTCTACAATGTAGAAATTAGTACAATTAAAGAAAAACCCTGCAATGAGTAGGTGTGTCCATTCTTTTGCCTGGTACTGTACATGCTGCTGACCTCTTGACAGGCCGCCTTCTCTAACCTCAAGGTTAAATTAAAGTGGATTTAGCTAATGTTATAACACATTAACTACCATGTACAGCTGAGTAATTGCATGGTTACATAAAGTTAGTATAGCAGAGGGGCAGCTTAATATAAAAGTGTTGGCCAGTTTTTATATGTGGATAGGCTAATTTTGATACATTTCCCAAAGAATAACAGGAAATTATTTTATTGGATGGTGTTCAAAACATAATTTACATGTCATACTCAGTGCTTGACTTGGACTAAAATAGGTGCCAGTACTCATTTTGTGTGCCGGTACTGTTTATATTTAGGTGCAGGAACTCCACAATACTTTTGAGATAATATTCAGTAAGAGGTGCAGTAACTCAAGCAGTGAAAATTTGAGGTGCCGGATATTGATCTCTGATGAACTCCTGCCCAAGTCAAGTGCTGATCATACTGATAAACGTTGCCGTATTTTGATTTCATCAAGTCAGGTATCTCACAGAACTTCATATTTTCCTTCACAGAGTCAAAGTAAATGTCTACATTTTGGTTTGATTGTGGACTTGTTTTGATTATTGTAGGTCTAATCAGAAAAGGAGCATGGCCATTTACTTTCTGAGTCTCGCTCTTGGGTTTTTGACACTTTCTCTTTCATTATGACTGTTAGACTGTAAATAGTGGTTTTGGAATGTATAAACTAAAGTGAAAGAAAGAGTGAGTGGAGAAGCCCACAGTACCCAGAGGCCGAAGACGGCTGCTGGCCTGAAAAGGTGTGGGGGGTTTAAAAAAATGCTGCCTCTGTCTCTCAGGTAACAAGGGAAAAACATGTGGGAACAGCTAGATTAACAACCTCTACAGGAAGATGTTGAAATACACCCCAACAGTCCTTTGTTATTTGCCTCGAGTCTGACTAATAATTGCTAAATGGCTGGGACTTCAGGGTGCAGGCACTTGTCAAATGAATCTTTAATCATGGTAAGTTAGTTGGGAAATAGCTTATGAAGTGCAGTCCTATTTCATTATAAAAGCAATGTGAGCAAACATACTCTTATCTCATTTCATATGTCATATAAACGTAGCCTTTTTCCCATGGTCTGATAGAATTGCAGATTAGTTTTACTCCCTTCATGACATTAGTTTGGTGGATTTGGTTTTGAGACATTTCATGTTGATACTGATACTGCAGCTGTCTTTGGTCGTCTGATAAATGTGTAATGATGCCGTCCATGTTCATTGCAATAAAGTAGACTGTGTTTTTCATGTATTCTTTGTGTGAATACACTCTGGCTTAAGTCCTGCTGTTTGTGTGCCTTAAGCCGGACCCCCGAAAAACATAGCTATAGCCTTCTATACATAACTTGGCACTCTACTAAGATAGGTCTTTGTTTTGAATATCATCTGTTCTGAACACATATGTACATGGTATTAACTTTGTTAGTGTGATGAGTCTGCAGACCATTCATTATTTGATACAACGTAGGTGTATAAGTCCAAAATCATACTTCGTGCAGGCATGCAGGCATACATGGTTTTTATCTCATCGGCCCAGCAATTACAGGAAGTCTAAGGTCAGAGCTCACTGAAGTCGATGACACACTTTTTAAGTTCTCAAATAGCCACCAGGAGGCGGTTGATATCATAAATTTGCACAGTACTGGTACTAGTCTGTATTCCATGACAAAGCCCAGCTGTTGCATGTGTCGTTCACACCACAGGYGGCAGTATATAACCCTCACATACTTTCAGGAAACAAATAAGTAAACAACTTTGTTTTTTGGGACAACATTTCACCCCTGATTTTGCAATCTAGAGGGCCTGGAACTAAATGTTCTGTAAGATATGATCGATGTATTTGTATTGCAAGCAGATGTACTTAAATGTACTTTTCATGTTTATGCGCATTCCCTTTATCATTATTGCTTTTTATTGAAGTGGTAGCCTATATGAAATAGTAAAAAAACTGTTTCATGATAGTTCATACAGGGCTTTAGAGACTTTTCTAATCATCATCATGTTTGCTCTCTAAGAAAATCAATTTTGCAAACTGTGCATGTTCTGTTTCTTGGAACTAATGCATAGACCGCATGTACAGAATGTTAAAAATGGACACGAGCTAAAACGAAAATAAATACCTTTGCACAATAGTACAATGTGAAACTATTTTGTCAAATGGGAGGATCTTTGCAGTCTTCGGGCATGCTCAGTTAAGTCTGTTTTTGTCTAAGAACCTGTAACCATCAATCACCAGGCACTGTTTTCTCCGTTCGCTCCGAACACCACGCCCAGGGAAGATGTTTATTAGCCTGCTACAATCTATGCATGGCACCTTATGTAATATATTTGGAGATCCCGCCCCCTTTCACATCGTGCAAAAAGGAACTGTGGCCGTCTCTCCTGCATCAGTTTTGTGTAGCGACAAGCCAGAGAGATAACTGAAACGTTCTACGTTTTTTGACAACTTGAATAAGAGCGCAAGAACATTTTAGCAAAAGTATTCCCTTTGGAATTAACACGCCTCAAGATGATTTTCGGCAAATTGAAAAAGTTTGACATCGTCTTTGACTCTCCAGAAATCGACTCTCCTCCAGTCTTCAGCAGTGGGGACGTGGTGTCTGGAAAAGTAGTTTTGGACCTTGCAGGGGAATGTAAAGTGGAGTCGTTGAAGTTGCACGCCGAAGGTTTTGCTAAAGTGTATTGGACCGAGTCACGTTCGGCTGGGTCTAGTACTGCTTATACTCAAAACTACAGCGACGAAGTGGAATATCTCAACCGAAGAGAAGTGCTTTTGCAAGCAGGTTGGTCATTCTCTCTTTCTCGGTGAATGTAAGCAATCATGTTCCATGTTATGACACTCTCCGGACAAACCATCTCGAGCAAATTTCACTCAAGAGAAAAATATTTTATTGTACACAACTGCGTTTTGTGGGGGGTTTATCTCATGAGGTTGTATTTTGTTATAATTTATTAGCTTTGAATTATTCTGTCTTTTTTTTWATGGTTCAAGTGTTGTCAATGCAAGTTAGATTAATTCTTAAAGCAATAACTCTAAAAGGGGACTCTGTCTCAGTGCTGCCATAAATAATATAAAATTGAACAAAATAACCCACAAATCAAGGGCCTGAAAATACCCATTCAAGAGCACCAGATTTGACAAAAATCTGTTCTCGGGACAGTGAGAAGGAACCACCCCTTGCAAGTAGTATAGAGAAAGGTGCTACATATCACGTCTAACGTTTTAATATTGGATAAATATGGTGCTCTTGTTTGATGAGAAAAGAGTAACTTCAGTTGCAGTTCAATGTAATGAAAAATTGAACTCAGTGACTTATCCAATATTTATTTTAGGTAGTACATAGCATTGGAAAGCAAAATGCACTCTTTCAGTAATCAACGAATGTATCAGAAGTTGTCACAAAACATTAATGCTTGTTTTATTCATTTCTTTTCAGATAATGGCGAGCTCACCCTCCTCCCTGCTGGAAGACATGAATTTCCATTTAGTTTCCAGTTGCCTGATGAGTAAGTTTCCCTTTCTGGCATGAATGGTTTCGGTTCAGTATTAGCATACAGTAATGCACCTGTGTTGATTGCATTTGATTTGGGCCTATGATATCATCACATCTTATTAAAGAACAACGAAGGTCTAATCAATTGATGTGTTTTACTCCAACAGGACACTGGTAACATCTTTCGAAGGCAAGCATGGCAGCGTCCGCTACTGGGTGAAGGTGAAGCTGCATAGGCCCTGGGCTACAGTGAGGAAGATCAAGAAGGAGTTTACAGTCATTGAGCCCATTGACATCAACACACCAGCCTTATTGGCCCCCCAAGCTGGCAGTAAAGACAAGATGGCACGGGTTTGGTACCACAACTTTGGACAGGTGTCGATAACTGCCAAGATCGACCGTAAAGGTTACACACCAGGTAAGAACCAACCATATCCTTTAACCCTAGTGGCCTGAACTTAACAAATAGTTATAACTGTTTTTAGCTAAACCAAATGTAATGTCACAGCCTCTGTTCTCCATCTTCCAGGTGAGGTGATTCCTGTCTTTGCTGAGTTTGACAATGCCACGTCACGCTCTGTGGTGCCCAAGGCCTACATCACACAGACGCAGACGTTCCTCGCCCGGGGCACCATGAAGCAGAAGCAGGCGGTGGTGGCCACGCTTAGTGGCGACGTGGTGGGGGCCCAGCGTAGGGAGACCTGGCATGGCCGCGCCATCAAGATCCCACCTGTCGGGCCCTCCATCCTGCAGTGCCGCATCATCAAAGTGGAATACATGCTCAGGGTGAGTTCACTCCCTAGACAGAGAATGGAAAGCACTTAATGCACGTTTACTAGGTTTTCCTTGTTGAGTATATGTCTTATTGATAATGAAAAGCTAATTAGAAGTTAGTGGTTTTACCCCTACTGAAGAGTCCATGTTACTGTAGTTCTAAAAGCTTTCTCCCCACTCCACCACTTAGGTATGTGTGGATGTTCCTGGGACCTCTAAGTTGTGCCTAGAGCTGCCGCTGGTGATGGGCACCATCCCCCTGCATCCCTTCGGCAGCCGCACCTCTAGTGTCAGCAGCCAGTACAGTGTCAACCTGGAATGGCTCCGCATGGCCATCCCTGAGCAGCCTGAGCGTAAGTGTCTGTCTCATTGTAAACAAGACATAACATGTTCCCCAAAGCTAAATGCCAAACCCCCTGAAAATCTCCAACCTTAGGGAAAATGGTTTACTCATCTGTCCCCTCTTTCCCTCCCCCATATAGCTCCTCCTGACTACAGCTCTGTTGTTACTGATGAGGAGGCTGAGCAGAACACTATGGCCCACCGTCCTGAGGAGGACCTCAGTGGGATCATGGAGCACCCACTTAGGGCCTTTGTCCAGGAGTTCCGCTTCCGACCCCCTCCAGTGTACTGCGAGGTGAGCTAGCACCACTTAGAATACTCTGTGATTTAACACAACTCTCTACACTTCATGGTCCAATGTGCCTTATTGAAACGTATACCTTTGTGTTTTGCGCCTGCAGGTCGACCCAAACCCTCAGCCCCTCAACATGAGACGTCGCTGCATGACGTGTTGAACCAACCACTTGAGCGTCACGCGATGACCCGACTTAATTACGCAAAGTGATTTGTCTTCTCCTGGATTACTATCCGAAACTGGCTACCCAGTCCCAAGATGTGGCCTCTGTTGTTGGTAGGGACTAAGAGTACCGCTGAGAAGAGGAGATGGAGACGACAGGACCTGGTTGTGGAGGAAGCCCTTTTTTAAAAAGAAAGATGGACATGTTACGTTGCGCAAGGAAAGGAAATAACTTGTACCATGGTTCCTGTCCTCCAAAGTGATTTTGGCTCTGGATGAGGAAACAGAGCCCCTCCTGCCAATCAATGATTCCCACACAATAAATGTTTTGTGTTATTTACTGAATTTGGGGAAATATTGGGGGAGAATCACTTGATTTTTGTAAGGGGGGAGAGTTGGAGTTGCAGATGATACCTAAGCCTTAAAGAATGCTATGTGATATGAAGAAGTAATCAGTTGGCTTAATGTTGAGGCATCTGTAATACCCAACTCCCCTTTGCCTTGTAACATATAGCCTGGATGTCAACCTGCGTTATGTATTATGACTCAATCATGATGTTCCCATGACTATTTCTACTGATAGTCAAGTAAATGAGTTTCAAGTAAGCACTTTTTCTGAGAAGTCATGGTTTGGTGAAGAGGAGTTGAGTCAGCAGGTTTAGATATTAAGCCGATGTACACAGGTAATGCTATGCAAAAGGGAAAGCCTGCAGTGTCTGCAAATGAACTGAAATGATTGCCTGAGCGATTCTGATGCAGCAGCTATCCGCTGGAGCTGTTCAATGTATTCTGAATGTTAATGTAACAGTACTGGTTAATGTAACAGTACTGGATGAAGAAACTAAGTGAATTTCTTGGTATGTGGATGAATTCAAGAGGAATTGGAGTTGCGTAAAAGCTAGTTCTTTAGCACAAACCTATGCATAGTGTCTCCTCAAATAGAGACTAGTACTGATTTATTATGACCGTTCACAACAATGATAAGAGGAAGAAACGTGTGAGTCTGTTTTGAAGCTGCTTCAGGCTCAAATGATTAGTTTTAGAAGCAGCTAAAGAGGAAATGTCTGAGCCATGTGGTTTGTGCGTTTGTCTCAACCCAGATGCCTGTGCCTTGATGTTTCTGAACAGTTTAGAAATGTCTGCAGAACATTTGTTCAGCGTCACATTAAGCCTTACGTTGGAGATGTCACTTTGAAGTGTACTAAAGAACATTCCAAGAAATTACTGAGGACTTTTACCTCATTTCCAAATAGTGGAGAGAATGGTGGCTTCAGGTCAGCAACGCAGCTTTGGTGTCATGCTCAGTGCAGCACACACCTTAAACGGAATGTATTTTATACAAATGCCATTGTTGATTCACATGACTAGCCAAAGTTTTTGTAATTCTTGTTTCTAATAAAAACACTGACAGATTTTTGTGTTTTCTGTCAATTCATTTCTTAATTTACCTCATTCTATTTCCCAGAAAGTTTCAATGGTTAGATTTGACTAGAGGTTCAATACAACTTGTTCTCCTCGAATAGATGATTGAGTGCCATCTCAAAGAAGAGGATATTAAAGCTTCCTTTTCAACAGCTACTCGTTGACATGCTTAAGAAACATGACTGGGCAGGGGAATTCTGGTGAAAAGTAATTCAGTCACGTTTAACTTTTTTTTAACATCCACACATTTGAACCATAATGGGAATTGAATTTCTTTGACCAAACTTAGGTTCATGTAACCTGAAACCTCATTATTTTTTTGTTCTGCTACATTCTACTGTCTTTTTTTGGAACATCATGTACAGCAGTTTTAATGTGAGCCGAGGCAGCACTGCGGGCATGGTTCATCTGAAGATCACTTCTCTTACTCAGAGGCAGCAGGCCATGAAAACAATAATTGTGAAGTGGTAGTGGGTGTATATTTTTTACATTGTACAGTTACATAATTTTGCTTTTCCGGCTATTCCTGCAGCCTTTGGCAGATGTTGGGGTCTTACAATTGTTTAATACATACAAGAACAGGATGAAAGGATAACAGTTGCCTGCTACAGAGTTTCTGACTTGATTTCTTGTCATTTTTTGTCTTATCAAAACTCCATCTGTGACTGGTTTACGTAACCAAACCTTCAATATCTTGTGTGAGGTGGCTGTGTGGTAGATGCATTATAAACTCCTTCACAGGAAACAGAGCATATGTGACCTAGTAGGCCTGCAATCTGCAGTGAAAGAGGAAACAGAATACTAAGATGGTGTTATTAATTAGACAGGCCATCAAGGATAATAAATTCATTAAAAAGTCAGTTTCAAAACCTGACCAAAATAGACGTTTCCATCTCTCACCAAACCTATTGGGACAGGCCTTGGCTGGTGCCGGTGGTGAGTTGGTGGCTTGGCACGCAAGGCAAAACATTTGATATATGTTGTCTTGACAAATTGCGATAGGCGGTTATGGCACATACAGTTGAAGTCGAAAGTTGACATACACTTAGTTTGGAGTCATTAAAACTCGTTTCAACCACTCCACAAATTTCTTGTTAACAAACTATAGTTTTGGCAAGTCGATTAGGACATCTACTTTGTGCATGACACAAGTATTTTTTTCCAACAATTGTTTACAGACAGATTCTTTCCCTTATAATTCACTGTAACACAATTCCAGTGGGTCAGAAGTTTACATACACTAAGTTGACTGTGCCTTTAAACAGCTTGGAAAATAACAGAAAATTATGTCATAGCTTTAGAAGCTTCTGATGGGCTAATTTACATCATTTGAGTCAATTGGAGGTGTACCTGTGGATGTATTTGAAGGCCTACCTTCAAACTCAGTGCCTCTCTGCTTGACATCATGGGAAAATCAAAAGAAATCAGCCAACCTCCACACGTCTGGTTCATCCTTGGGAGCAATTTCCAAATGCCTGAAGGTACCACGTTCATCTGTACAAACAATAGTACGCAAGTATAAACACCATGGGACCATGCAGCCGTCATACCTCTCAGGAAGGAGACGCGTCCTGTCTACTAGAGATGAACGTACTTTGGTGCGAAAAGTGTCAATCAATCCCAGAACAACAGCAAAGGACCTTGTGAATGTGCTGGATGAAACGGGTACAAAAGTATCTATATCCACAGTAAAACGAGTCCTATATCGACATAACCTGAAAGTCCGCTCAGCATGGATGTCACGCCCTGACCTTAGTTATATATGTTTTCTTTATTATTTTGGTTAGGTCAGGGTGTGACTAGGGTGGGTATGCTAGTTTTGTCTTGTCTAGGGCTTTTGTATATCTAGGGGTTTTGTAGGTCTAMGGGTTTTGTAGGTCTAGGTATATATATGTCTARGGTGGCCTGATATGGTTCCCAATCAGAGGCAGCTGTTTATCGTTGTCTCTGATTGGGGACCATATTTAGGTAGCCATTTTCCCTTGAGTATTTGTGTGTTCTTTTCTATGTGTAGTTGCCTGTCAGCACTCATTTGTATAGCTTCACGTTTTGTTGTTTTGTTCAGTGTTCATTCTTCAAATAAAGAAGAATGTACACATACAACGCTGCACCTTGGTCTCCTCCTTTTGACGGCCGTGACAATGGAAGAAGCCACTGCTTCAAAACCGCCATAAAAAGCCAGACTACGGTTTGTAACTGCACATGGGGACAAAGATTGTACTTTTTGGAGAAATGTCCTCTGGTCTGATGAAACAAAAATAGAAATGTTTGGCCATAATGACCATCATTATGTTTGGAGGAAAAAGGGGGGGGGATTTCAAGCTAAAGAACACCATCCCAACCGTGAAGCACGGGGGTGCTTTGCTTGAAGCACGGGGGTGCTTTGCTGCAGGAGGGACTGGTGAACTTCACAAAATAGATGGCATCATGAGGCAGGACAAGTATGTGGATATATTGAAGCAACATCTCAAGACATCAGTCAGGAAGTTAAAGCTTGGTCGCAAATGGGTCTTCCAAATGGGCAGTGACCCCAAGCATACTTCCAAAGTTGTGGCAAAATGGCTTAAGGACAACAAAGTCATCACAAAGCCCTGACCTCAATCCTATAGAAAATTTGTGGGCAGAACTGAAAAAGCGTGTGCGAGCAAGGAGGCCTACAATCCTGACTCAGTTACACCAGCTCTGTCAGTAGGAATGGACCAAAATTCACCCAACTTATTGTGGGAAGCTTGTGGAAGGCTACCCGAAACGTTTGACCCAAGTTAAACAATTTATATGCAATGCTACCAAATACTAATTGAGTGTATGTAAACTTCTGAACCACTGGAAATGTGATGAAAGAAATAAAAGCTGAAATAAATCATTCTCTCTACTATTATTCTGACATTTCACATTCTTAAACTGAAGTGGTGATCCTAACTGACCTAAGACAGGGAATTTGTACTAGGATTAAATGTCAATAATTGTGAAAAACTGAGTTTAAATGTATTTGGCTAAGGTGTATGTAAACTTCCGACTTCAACTGTATCATCAACAAACAGGGCATTGACTCCGCTTACTTGGTGTCTGTCTGCCCAGTGTGTCAAGAGAAGAGAAGGGGGATTCTCCRATTGGAATGATGCTGTGGCTGTTAGACAAATTCCTCATGGAGCAATTAGGAATGGAGCCTGGGATTCGGAACATCGGCAGCCCACTYTGTGCCTTGTGTGTCTTCATGTCAGCCCATCCTCACATAATGGGATCTGCAATGAGTGTTTAGCAGAACAAAGAGGAAGAGGGGAATGTACAACAGGAGTCTTTCATTTCCCATTAAAGGAACATGTTGGGGCTTCCTGTAAAGACGGACTTTTCTTCTCGTCACTGTCCTGGGGTTTTCTATTGTGTCTGTCCGAGTGTGTTTTCTCAACTGTTATATTGGCTAGTCATAGTGTAGTGGCAGCCTGACAGCATTCTGTGTGAGTGTGTGTGTATTGCTTTAATTATCATGTGGATTTCATGTAACTGCCAGGGATATTGTAAACAACCAGCCAACAAGCCCAACGTCTTGGCTGATTAWGCACGGCAGACACAGACAGACAAACAAACTCAACCTCATGGTCAAGGTTTTGGTCCAAATAAACACCTTTCAGGCATCCAATGTAGCATTGTGTTGGTACACTGTAGCGTCAAAATTAAGTAACAAAGTGTTATTACTTCCCTGCCCTCTGTCTTTATCTGCTCTACATGAGAGACAGGAAGCCAACAGGGCCAATCAGGAAACGTAGCAGAGTGGCACGTACACATGAGAGATGTCGCCAGGCCAGGTTGTCAAGGTTGCCGGGAGGAAGTTGCTTTCCCTGTGTTGTGTATTTAACCTATCATATTCCACATTGGCTGGCATCCAGGCGATCACAACAACATCTCAGAATTGTAGACTGCCAGGTTGCAAAACATTTGTCTCTGGGAGTTCGACAGTGGCATTGGAAGACATAGCATTGCCATTGTTGTTGTCGTTGTACCTCATTGGGAATGTCAGGCAATTTGTGTGCAGATAGAAARGTCCACGGTCGCGAAATGTTTTGTCTCAAGCAAGAGAGCTTGACATTCCTTTCCAATACGGAGTATCMGTATCTGCTTAGTGTGTTTGTGTGCGTCTCAACATTTGCGTTGTATGCAAGAGAGCAATATGTAGCCTACTGCATACAAAGAAGTATGAATGAATTACTTTTATATTTAAAGGGCACTGGGGCAGTTCAGCAGACATGCAAAGTCTGTATTTTGTAGCAAATTATGTTCTCAATTGTAACCACACACAGGATGACATGCAGTGCATTCGGAAATTATTCAGACCCCTTCACTTTTTCCACATTTTGTCATGTTACAGCCTTATTCTAAAATGGATCAAATATTTTACTTTAGACATTTTTGCAAACGTACTAAAAAGTAAAAATATAAATATCTTATTTACATAAGTATTCAGACCCTTTGCTATGAGACTCAAAATTGAGCTGAGGTGCATCCTTTTTTCATTGATCATCCTCAAGATTTTTCTACAACTTGATTGGAGTCCACCTGTGGTAAATTCAATTGATTGGACATGATTTGGAAAAACACACACCTGTCTATATAAGGTCCCACAGTTGACAGTGCATGTCAGAGCAAAAACCAAGCCTRGAGGTTGAAGGAATTGTACATAGAGCTCAGAGACAGAAGGGTCATACCCAAYAAGCCTCAAGGCTGCCAAATGTGCTTCAACAAAGTACTGAGTAAAGGGTCTGAATACTTGTGTAAATGTGATATTTCAGTTTCCATTTTTTGAATASATTTGCTAAAAAACWAAAAATGTAATACATTTTAGAATAAGTCTGTAACGTAACAAAATGTGGAAAAAGTCAAGGGGTCTGAATACTTTCCGAATGCTAGCTGTCTTCATTAGACTTACATAAGGCAGTAATGGAGACTTATTCAGTATTGTAACAAAGAGAAAAGACTGTTGAAGGACTTTCAATTGGACTATAGACTCAAAATAGGGAACTGACAATATCAAAATATCAAGCTTTTCATTTTCTCAATGTCCTTAATATACAGTGCATTCAGAAAGTATTCAGACCCCTTGACATTTTCCAAATTTTGTTATGTTATTTTTCTACAACAAGATTTGGAAAGGCACACAAATCAAATCAAATCACATTTTATTTGTCACATACACATGTTCAGCAGATGCTATTGTGGGTGGAGCGACATGCTTGTGTTTCTAGCTCCAACAGTGAAGTAATATCTTACAAGAAATATCTAACAATTTCACAATACACACAAATCGAAGTAAAGGAATGGTATTAAGAATATATAAATATTTGGACGAGCAATGTCAGAGCGGCATAGACTAAGATACAGTAGAATAGAATAGAATACAGTGTATACATATGAGATGAGGAATGCTAAATATTTAAATATTATTAAAGTGATTAGTTTTCCATTAAATATGAGATGAGGAATGCAAAATATTTCAATATTATTAAAGTGATTAGTTTTCCATTAATAAAGTGTCCAATGATTTCAAGTATATAGGCCAGCAGCCTCTAATGTTCTAGTGATGGCTATTTAACAGTCTGATGGCCTTGAGATAAAAGCTGTTTTCAGTTTCTCTGTCCCAGCTTTGATGCACCTGTACTGACCTCGCCTTCTGGATGATAGCGGGGTGAACAAGCAGTGGCTCAGGTGATTGTTGTKCTTGATGATCTTTTTYGCCTTCCTGTGATATTGGGTGCTGTAGGTGTCCTGGAGGGCAGGTAGTTTGCCCCCGGTGATGCGTTGGGCAGACCACCCTCTGGAGATCCCTGCGGTTYCYGGGGGTGCAGTTGCAGTACCAGGTGGCGATACAGACCGACAGGATYCTCTCAATTGTGCATCTGTAAACYTTTCTGAGGGTTTTAGGTGCCAAGCCAAATTTCTTCAGCGTCCTGAGGTTGAAGAGGCGCCGTTGCGCCTTGTTTACCACACTGTCTGCGTGGCTGAACCATTTCAGTTTGTCATTGATCTGTACGCCGAGGAACTTGAAGCTTTCCACCTTCTCCACTGCGATCCCATCGATTTGGATAGGGGGGTGCTCCCTCTGCTGTTTTCCTGAAGTCCATGATCAACTCCTTTGTTTTGTTGACATTGAGTGAGAGGTTATTTTCCTGGCACCACACTCCCATGGCCCTCATTTCCCCCCTGTAGGCTGTCTCGTCATTGTTGGTAATTAGGCCTACTGCCGTTGTGTCGTCTGCAAACTTGATGATTGAGTRMGKSMRSTSTGTGGCGGTCCCATCGATTTGGATAGGGGGGTGCTCCCTCTGCTGTTTTCCTGAAGTCCATGATCAGCTCCTTTGTTTTGTTGACATTGAGTGAGAGGTTATTTCCCGGCACTACACTCCCATGGCCCTCACTTCCCCCTGTAGGCTGTCTCGTCATTATTGGTAATTGGGCCTACTGCCGTTGTGTCGTCTGCAAACTTGATGATTGAGTTGGAGGCGTGTGTGGCCATGCAATCGTGGGTGAACAGGGAGTACAGGATGGGGCTGAGCACGCACCCTTGTGGGCCTCAGTGTTGAGGATGGAGGTGTTGTTTCCTACCTTCACCACCTGGGGCAGCCCGTCAGGAAGTCCAGGACCCAGTTYCACAAGGCGGGGTTCAGACCCAGGGCCTCAAGCTTAATGATGAGCTTAGAAGGTGCTATGGTGTTGAATGCTGAGCTGTAGTCAATGAACAGCATTCTTACAMAGGTATTCCTCTTGCCCAGATGGGATAGGGCAGTGTGCGGTGCAATGGCAATTGCATCGTCTGTGGATCTATTGGGGCGGTAAGCAAATTGAAGTGGGTCTAGGGTGTCAGGTAAGGTAGAGGTGATATGACCCTTGGCTAGTCTCTCAAAGCACTTCATGATGACAGAAGTGAGTGCTGTGCAGAGATAGTTATTTAGTTCAGTTACCTTTTCTTTTTTGGGTACAGGAACAATGGTGGCCATCTTGAAGCATGTGGGGACAGCTGACTGGGATAGGGAAAGATTGAATATGTCCGAAAACACTGGTCTGCGCATGCTCTGAGGACGCGGCTAGGGATGCAGTCTGGYCCGGCAGCCTTGTGAGGGTTAACCCACCTGTCTATTTAAGGTCTCACGGTTGTCAGAGCAAAAACCAAGACTTGAGGTCAAAGGAATTGAGCTCCGTAGAACTCAGAGACAGAATTGTGTCGAGGCACAGATCTGGGAAAGGGTACCACAACATTTCTGCTACATTGAAGGTCCCCAATAACACAGTGGCCTCCATCATTCTGAAATGGAAGAAGTTTGGAACCACCAAGAACCGTCCGGACAAACTGAGCAATCGGGGGAGAAGGGCCATGGTCAGGGAGGTGAACAAGAACCCGATGGTCACTCTGACAGAGCTTCAGCGTTCCTCTGTGGAGATGGGAGAACCTTTCAGAAGGACAACCATCTCTGCAGCACTCCACCAATCAGGCCTTTATGGTAYAGTGGACAGACGGAAGCCACTCAGTAAAAGGTACATGACAGCTTGCTTGGAGCATCATGCTGTGGGGATGTTTATCAGCAGCAGGGACTGTGAGACTAGTCAGAATTAAGGGAAAGATGAACGGAGCAAAGAACAGAGAGATCCTTAATGAAAACCTGATCCAGAGCGCTCAGGACCTCAGACTGGGGCGAAGTTTCACCTTTTAACAGGACAGCGACCCTAAGCACACAGCCAAGACAACGCAGGAGTGGCTTCGGAACAAGTCTCTGAATGTCCTTGTGTGGCCCAGCCAGAGCCCGAACTTGATACCGATTGAACATCTCTGGAGAGACCTGTAAATAGCTGTGCTACGACGCTCCCCATCCTACCTGACAGAGCTTGAGAGGATCTGCAGAGAAGAATGGGAGAAAGTCCCAAAATGCAGGTGTGCCAAGCTTGTAGCGTCATACCCAAGAAGACTCGAGGCTGTAATCACTGTAAAGGGTCTGAATACTAACGTAAATGTGATCTTTCAGTTAATTTTTTATAAACATTCCTGTTTATAAATTCCTGTTTTTGCTTTGTCATCATTTCATAATTTTTTTTATTTAACCAGGCAACTCCCATTTGTCCCCTTATCTATAGTGCAATTCCGCGGATTCCCAACTAGGCAGCAAGCCACAACAGTAATCTCTCAGACTCTCAGAACCCCGCCACCAACAGTCTACCCCAGTGTCCCGAGAACCTCGCTRAACTCCTKCGGAGCATTCCGCTGGAGATTCTGGAACCAGCCGGGCGTTTCTCTCGCAGTGCTCCCTCATCTTCGAGCTGCAGCCTTTTATGTTCCCCTCGGACCACTCGTAGATAGCGTATTTGATAGGAGGGCACTTGCCTGGGCTACGGCGGTGTGGCAGCAACAGTCCAACGTTTTCCTCAGTCTGGAGGAGTTTGTGGCAGAGGTARGTGAAGTGTMCGATTCTCCATTGTCCGGGAGAGAGGCTGCTCGTAAGCTGCTCAAACTACGTCAAGACTCCCATAGTGTGGKAGACTACGCAATGTATTTTCACACGTTGACGACTGAGAGTGCRTGGAACCCGTCAGCCCTGTCTGACACGTTCCATCACGGATTATCGGAGGTGATTAAAGGCGAGCTCGCAGCCCGGGAGTTGCCCATGGACCTCAACTCCCTCACAGCCTTGASCATCCGGATCAATGGGCGACTATGGGAATGTAGGAGGGACAGGGAGTCTGTTCTCTATTGCCRTCGCTTGTCCTCGATTTCCACCTCGCCTCTGAGGAATCCCAGGAAATCCCAGGAGTCTACATTTCTGAGTGAATCCGATGTCACCCGAGTTCTCTCGGAAATCACAGAGGGCTGTCAACTRGTCTCCTCCGGAGCACATGCAACTGGTTAGGACTAGATTGTCTCCTGCTGAGTGGAGACTAAACACCAAGAGCTGTCTGTATTGTGGAGCTATGGGACATTTCTTATCTACCTGCACATTAAAAAACCATCAGTAAGTATGAGTACACTGGTGAGCCGTARGGAGAGTTTTCAATTGTAACCCCCTCTATGCTACCCTGTTGTGGGGAGTCCAAATCCATCATTAACTCTGGGGCCGACGAGAGCTTTATGGACAGTACCCTGGTGTCGGAACTGGGTATCTCCATCAACTCCTTTCCATCCCGATGGACGTCAGAGCGCTGGATGGGCGCCATTTTGGCAGAGTCACCCACAATACGGTTCCTATACATCTGTGAGTGTCAGGCATCAGTCTATGGAGTTTCTGCTCCTGGAGTCTCCTTATGTACCCATGGTTTTGGGGGTTTCATGGCTCCAGAGGCACAATCCCCTAATCGACTTGGCTACGGGTTCCATCCTTGGTTGGAGTCAGTTTTGCCATGCACATTGTCTGAAGTAGGCACAGCCTGCCCCGTGATGTCTGCTGGCTTGGGTAAAGCCTTGGATCTATTCGCAGAGTACCAGGATTTAKGGGAYGTTTTCAACTCTGCCCACGCCACATCTCTTCCTCCGCATCGGCCCTACGACTGTGCTATCGACCTTCTCCCGGGCATCGCACCACCTCGGGGGCGASTTTATTCCCTGTCGGGTCCGGAGACCAAAGCGATGGAAGGGTATTTTGAGGACTTTCTTGCTGCAGGGATTATGCGTCCATCTTCCTCCCCCGCCGGCACAGGGTTRTTCTTTGCAGAGAAGAAGGACAAGACCCTGCGTCCGTGTATCGACTACCGGGGTCTTAATGACATTATGTTTAAAAACTCTGCCCGTGTACTGGTTCTGGAATGGGCACATTCCTTGAGGCTCACATGTCATCCTGACCTCGGCTTTTGTCCGACAACGTTTTTGGCGACCCACCATGGWTCCTGATGTCTCTGCGTTTGTTGCCGCCTGCACTGTGTGTGCACAGAACAAGACTCAGCGGCAAGCTCCGGCTGGCCTCCTTCAACCACTCCCTGTTTCTCATCGCCCCTGGTCCCATATATCCTTGGACTTCGTCACGGGTATCCACACCACCACCCTTACGGAAAAGCCGCCCATTTTATCCCCATTRCTAAGTTGCCCTCAGCTAAGGAGACGGCRCAGCTCATGGTGCAGCACATCTTCCAGATCCATGGACTTCCGGTTGACATGGTCTCCGATCGCGGTCCTCAGTTCTSATCCCGGTTTTGGCAGGCGTTCTGCATCCTAATTGAGTCGTCGGCCAGCCTGTCCTCTGGTTTTCATCCCTAGTCTAACGGCCAGTCGGAGCGAGCCAATCAGGACCTGGAGATGACTCTTCGATGCCTCGTCTCCACCAATCCCACCYCCTGGAGCCAGCAACTCGTGTGGGTGGAATATGCCCGCAACACCTTTCCRTGTTCTGCTACGAGTCTCTCGCCTTTTTAGTGTTTCCTGTGATATCAGCCCCCGCTCTTCTCGGAGCAAGAGGTCAGCATTCCTTCTGCCCATATGTTTGTCCGTCGCTGCCACCATACCTGGAAGAGAGCCCGGGTCGCTCTTCTCAAGATTACTTCCAGGCATAGACGACAGGCGTACCACCACTGGACCCCTGCTCCCCGCTACCGTCTTAGAGGGTATGGCATTTCACTCGGGATCTGGCCCTACGGGTGGAGCCTCGCAAACTTTCCCCCCCATTTTCTTGGCCCCATTCCCCATCTCTAAGGTTCTTAGCCCCTCTGCTGTCCGCCTTCTGTTGCCGCGCACCCTCCGCATAAATCCCACTTTCCATGTATCTAGAATTAAACCCCTGTCCCACGGCCCTTTGTCTCCTGTTTCCTGACTCTGATTTGGATTACGACTCTTTGCCTGCTTTGACTTACKTTTTGCCTGCCCCTTCTATAAACTCTGAGACTCGTACTATCCGCCTCCTGTGTCTGCATCTGGGTATTAGCCTGAGCCGTGATACTTCTATTCTATATTAGGTGTAGTCTATACAAATATAAACATAAAATATTGAACATGTTGTTATAAAGATGCATATAAAATATTGTTGAAATAATWGTTTTTCAGGACAAACTCTTAAAATAAATGATCAAGGAAAACAAAACCTGTATGCGAATATTCTAAGTTATTAATCACGTAACTTTTTTTCAATATGGCGGAAATGRWYCATTTCCCAGAATGCATTAGTTTAAGCCTAAAGTTGAGGCCTTCAAAAAGAAGCCAAACAAATGAAATGATTGGTGGAAATATAATTGGCTATTCTAAGCACTAAGGTTAAAAAAGTATGAACATTGTTTCCAGAGAAAAGTGATACATTCTTTGGTATCTGGTATCAGATTCAATGAAACTCTCATTTTCTATGACTGAGTGGAATAGGAGTCAATTCCAAAATTCTGAATTGTGCCCAACCCTGCCAGAGACACGTTTTAAGCAGCTCCCTGATAGCACGCCGTATGACACCTCGGTGCCACTCGGGTGTCACGATTGCTGTCGTCATGGAAATGACCGGACCAAGGTGCAGCATGGTGAGCGTACATTTATTTTATTGATAAATGTCGCCAACAAAACAAAGAACAAGGAAACGAACGTGAAGCTTACTTAGGCTATAATGCCCCAAACAAAGACAACTACCCACAAATACCATAGGAAAAAAGGCTGCCTAAGTATGATTCCCAATCAGAGACAACGATAGTCAGCTGTSCCTGATTGAGAACCATACCCGGCCAAAACATAGAAACAAAGAACCTAGAGTGTCCCACCCGAGTCACAKCCTGACCAACCAAACACAGAGAATAAAAAGATCTCTACGGTCAGGGCGTGACATCGGGTTTTGTTCAGCAAAGGCGGCGTGATGTCCAGGGATGAGGTGCGTGGAGTGTGTGTGTTTTGTTGACTCCGCCGGGTGCCCCCAAAGGGCTTCATGGATATCAATGTAACTTCAGAGGAGGGCGAGTCCAAAGCAGTTCATTATAGCTGCAGTGCTGTGGTGTTCTGTGCACAACTCTTTGAACTGTCCTCTAGAATATTCTCTGGGGGTACAGCAAAACAACATTCAGGACCACCTTTAGGACCATTGTTTATGCCAATATTTGCTCTCTTCCCTTGGCGTATTTTGAGGGGGTCATCTCTCCCCCAACAGATGTCAGCGCGTTGGCTCATATTAGGCTTGTTGTTTATTGCCCTTGCTGTCTTCCATTGTTTTCTGTGACTACGGTTCTCTTTGTTCACAGCTCTACATGACACTGAAAGGTCCACAAACAGCCTCCAAACAGAATGATGATGTCAGATGATGAATTCTAATTTCTAACAGCAGCTGAAGAGTATAGGTGCAGGTCATCTGCACCAAATTGCACCATTTTAGCCTACTATATAATATTACATACTACATAATGTAGCAGCTATTGTAAGATGATTTTGCAATGCTTCTTTCAATAATGAAATATATCAGTCAATGTCAATGTGTCAATACTTCAATGTATTTTTGCCATATACTGTATTTCAAAGGCATAGTCAAGTTTATTTTCCTCTAAGTTTATTTTCCGCCGCACGCCAGGTCTAGAGGGGAACTGCAAAGCTCAATACATAATGTGACGAACACATGAAAGGAGTGCAGAGAGGAATGTATTTTCTTCGGATGAAAGTAAGATTAGCACATAGTTTTCTCACGCTGGAAAATGAAAACAATGGCGGGTAAGCTGATGAGACAAGTTCGTTTTGACTTAAATGTATTGCTCAATAGACATGCTTCCAAGGAAAAGGAACACCATGTTCCATGAAAACAAGCCAGATGAAACCCAGTCCACAACGTCAACACATTCTCGTGATTCTTATCCTATTGTGTACTGTACCATAACATATGCTGAAATGTTATGTCGTTGAAATGTAAGTGAAGGGATTAATAATGAGATTACAGGCAATTCAAAAGTAGCCCTGCGGCTTTGAATACATCCTTTGACATTTGTTCTCAATTGCTGCATGTTCACATTGGCCCACCATACATATAATAAAACCAATGATATCCAATTAAGCAAATTCACATAAATATCTGTAGGGTCAAGCAAGCTGGCTTCCACCCAAGCAAATATAGGCCTGAAGAATGATCAGTAGAGAATATCCATTCAAGCAAATATATTGAACGATCAGAGCTACTATAATATACAGTTTTGTGTCAGTGAATAAACATACTAATGACATGAACAGCTTAATTGTTCTCTCACTATTGTGTCGGACTGGAACCAGATATAATCTGATCCCTCTGGCTGGCTGTGACTGCTCTTCTGTGCAACAGGAGCCTTGTTTAATGCCCGGCCTCTGAATAAGCGATTCCACCATCTCTGGGCATTGGGAGGTGTAGCTTTCCCCAAGGAAGCATCTCAGGAATCCAACAGATGTTAGACCTGCACACTCAAACAGTTATATCAGTGGAGGCTACTTTAGGCCATTTATGTAAACACACTGATATTAATTTAAAATTTCATCAGCAAAACATCAACAGCCTCTTGGCATTCCAATTGGTTTAATTTGACTATGAACCAAGGTTTTAAGGCGTATCTAGACTATGTTTTGTTTTTATGTGGGGTGTGGTGTTATATCTCTCTAAGTTCTATTACTATGTGCCCACAAACTGTTAMGGTCTACATAAAGCTGTCCTAACAGCAGAGCTTTCTTTTCAGCACCATGGAGTGAATCCTTACCACCGCTACACCTGGCTATCAGCGAAGCCTTGTCTGGCAGCGAAACAGTTCATTCAGCCTCATTTACTGCCTTTTTTAAAAACAAAGCTGATATGGCTGACTTGCTTAAACAAATGTGTTTTTTACTGACAATTGAGACGTACAAACTTGTCACACCCTGATCTGTTTCACCTGTCTTTGTGATTGTTTCCACCCACCTCCAGGTGTCACCTGTTTTCCTCATTAGTCCCTGAGTACTTATTCCTGTGTTCCCTGCTTATCTGTTGCCAGTTCGGCTTGTTTTGTCAAGTCAACTAGCGTGTTATTCCGTGCGCCTGTTTTTTTTCTTTTTTTCTTCCCCCTTTTCTCTGTTTTTGCTAGTCCTCACAGTTTTGACCCTTGCCTGCCTTGACTCTGAACCCGCCTGCCTGACCATACTGCCTGCCCTGACCTCGAGCCTGCCTGCCACTCTGTACCTCCTGGACTCTGACCTTGTTATGATCTTTTGCCTGTCCATGACCATTCTCTTGCTTGCCCCTTGGATTATAATAAATATCAGAGACTCAAACCATCTGCCCCCGTGTCTGCATCTGGGTCTCGCACTGTGCCTTTATACAAACTATGGCATAAGGAAACGACGAGCAGATAAGAGGCAATCCGTAATTTCATTTAATTGTATAGATAAATAACAAAGATCCATCACACTGTAGCCACTTATGACTCAACAACCTTTGATGGCTCATACTTTTATGTCTTTCCATTGTTACTTCAATTAATGACTAGCATGGCCAAAGTACTCAACAAGTTTTCATTGTGCTGGGATATCAGGGCAATACAGAGAACGTATCAAAAAACATATCCATGTACCCACACGTATAGTACTGCTCACAAACGTACAGGCATGTTCATATTTTTGCAGACTAACTGAAAATAATCACGCACTATATAAAGAGGCTTGTCCAGATGCATATATAATTTCAAACCGGGACAAAAGGAACACCTATGTGAGAATGCTATTCATTGACTACAGCTCAGCATTCAACATCATAGTGCCCTAAAAGCTCATCACTTAGCTAAGGACCCTGGGACTAAACACCTCCCTCTGCAACTGGACCCTGGACTTCCTGATGGGCAGCCCCCAGGTGGTAAGGGTAGGTAACAACACATCCGCCACGCTGATCCTCAACACGGGGGCCCCTCAGGGGTGCATGCTCAGTCCCCTCCTGTACTCCCTGTTCACTCATGACTGCATGGCCAGGCACGACTCCAGCACCATCATTAAGTTTAGTGGTAGGCCTGATCACCGACAATGATGAGACAGCCTATAGGGAGGAGGTCAGAGTGCTGACCGTGTGGTTCAAGGACAACATCTCCCTCAATGTGATCAAGACAAATTAGTTGATTGTGGACTACAGGAAAAGGAGGACCGAGCACATCCCTATTCTCATCGATGGGGCWGTAGTGGAGCAGGTTGAGAGCTTCAAGTTCCTTGGCGTCCACATCACCAACAAACTGATATGGTKCAAACACACCAAGACAGTTGTGACTTTGATAAGGTCCCACAGTTGACAAAACATGTCAGAGTAAAACCAAGCCTTTAGGTCGAAGGAATTGTCCGTAGAGCTCCAAGACAGGATTGTGTCGAAGCACATATCTGGGGAAGGGTACCAAAAAATGCCTGCAGCATTGAAGGTCCCCAAGAACACAGTGGTCTCCATCATTCTTAAATGGAAGAAGTTTGTAACCCACGAAGACTCTTCCTAGAGCTGGCCGCCCGGCCAAACTGAGCAATCAGAGGAGAACGGCCTTAGTCACTCTGACAGAGCTCTAGAGCTCCTCTGTTGAGATGGGAGAAACTTCCAGAAGGACAACCATCTCTGCAGCACTACACCAATCAGGCATTTATGGTAGAGTGGCCAGACGGAAGCCACTCCTCAGTAAAAGGTACATGACAGCCCGCTTAGAGTTTGCCAAAAGGCACCTAAAGACTCTCAGACCATGAGAAACAAGATTCTCTGGTCTGATGAAACCAAGATTGAACTCTTTGGCCTGAATGCCAAGTGCCATGTCTGGCACCATCCCTACGGTGAAGCATGGTGGTGGCACCATAATGCTGTGGGGATGTTTTTCAGTGGCAGGGACTGGGAGACTAGTCAGGATTGAGGCAAAGATGAACGAATGCGATCAAAACTCTGGAGAGACCTGAAAATAGCTGTGCAGGGAAGCTCCCCATCCAACCTAACAGAGCCTGAGAGGATCTGCAGAGAAGAATGGGAGAAACTCCCCAAATACATGTGTGCCAAGCTTGTAGCGTCATAAGTAAGAAGTCTCAATGCTGTAATTGCTGCCAAAGGTGCTTCAACAAAGTACTGAGTAAAGGGTCTGAATACGTATTTATGTAAATGTGATATTTCTATTTTTGTGATATTTCTAAAAACCTGTTTTTGCTTTGTCATTATGGGGTACTTTGAGGAAAYAATTTGGTCTGAATACTTTCCAAATACTTTCCGAAGGCACTGTATGTAAAGACAAGATAAATCATGAATAGTCTGATGGGTGACAATATTAGTCTATAACTTGTGAATTATATATTACCACTTGTGAATGATGCCCAGGATAAGAAACAGCCTTTTTTTWATCGTAGTCGCGCACCACATGTAGCCTAGCCCATAGGCCTATATGTTTTGATAAGGTTTGTATCACAACTTAAGTGGCCAAATAACTTCTTAAAATTAAGCACATTAATCCGCTTTCCAATGGGTTTAGAGCCTAACTGGCATACATAAGCATTGCCTGAGTTTCAGGTTTGGGGAAGATAATTCCCCCTATAAAAATGCACCTTTGTAATAAAAGCATTACATGCATAATCGCATTTGCGGTCACTTTTGATAATGGTGTTCTCCAGCTAATGGAACATTGGCGCTTATGGCCTACTGCCATGTGCACATTGCTACGCTTATAATGTGAAGAAATAGCCTAATAGTTTATCAACAATTTAAGCTAAATGTTCTGATCTGTTGCGTCAGCCACGTTGTGTAAAAAAGTTTTATTGATGCCAGTGGTTGTATTAATTTGGGATTGCATCCCACAGCTGTCCCAGACTATGTATGTAATATTTATTTCTCGCACAGAATAGAATATGTTGACTTTTGTGCTATAGGGGATAGTAGACTGACATAGGCTAGTGCTTTTGCTGTTTCTTTAGGCCTACTCAACTTGTTGGCTGACAAAAGTAAATGTAGACAATTCCTCCTATATCTTCAATATGCACCTCAGAATTGGATAAGGACGCGCGCAGTTTCTCCCCTTAATATGTCCYTCTTCACTTGTAGCCTGTGAGAAAGACCCAGATAAGGTGATGGAGAGCCATGTGAGTGAGAGTTGCTTAGGAGCGCACAGCATTCAGGGAGAAAGACACAACACAGCACTCAGGGCCAAGGGCACTATGGCCACTGGCCACAAAAGGCATGGATTTTTTTAGGGTGCATTACGGCCACAAAGGGGATGCCGCCGTGAAAATCGAGGCATTAATAAGTGCTTGTCAAATTGTGAATGAGAGACTAATGAAGTGTGTACAGCCTGCGCAAAAAAACAAAGCAGAGCTCATGCCTTTCTAGCGTCTTTTTTCAAATCATCATTGGAGTCACATCATGCAGCCTTACAGTGTATTAAAAATCAAACATATAGCCCAATGTTTGTAGAACAACTAAAGTTACATTAATAGCTCTAAATTAAGCATATAAGAGTACTAAACTGCTCAACACAGAATGGCCGCATGTTTTCACTCCCTCAGAAAATATTTATATTTTATTCAGCTTTGTTCAATTGTATTCTTCTYCTATAAAATAACTATAAAATAATAATGCCACGGAATTCTAAGCAAATCTGKTAAATMAACTAGTGTTGTTTAYAAGTATATTAGAAAGTTCTTGMTAGCTACCTAGCTTCTTATGTTGGATCCCGCGACGCAGTTGGCATCAGTTGCTGGGACTACTTGTATCTTTCCAGTAATGCTGCCGACAAAGYACGGGTCTGAGGAGCTATTTGGCGTCGCAGCTAGCCTAGCTGCTAGCTAGCTGGACATCAAGCTAGCGAGGGTTCTTGAACACAGCCCGRGACGCAGTTAGCCATTGTGGCTGGMACCACGGATTGGCCAGGGTTTGTGGCTGTCTAGATCCCTGCTGTTTGTTGTTTCCAATTTTCCCCGTGACCTGCCCTGTCTGGAACTGTGAGGAGTAACAGCCTAACATACGTTGCTAGCTACCATGACAAAGACCAAAGCCGGCGGGAGTACCATTGAGGACAGTGCCAGTGGTGTCTCTATCACAGGTGAAGGATATTTTAAACAAACAAATAGACGTATAAGCAGTTGTTACAACAACAAGAAAATAGTTGAAGTGTTTTGTCCAAATACTTGTGGATTCTACTAATAAAAGAATGGACGACCTGACCCGAGAGGTCCAGGACCTGAAGAACAATTTGCACTTCTCCCAGGGTCAGCTCGACGAGTTGATGACAGCAATCTGTAAGTCATTGAGAGAGGACATCAGTTCTGTGTGTGAATCCATGATAACAATGACAGATAAATCTCGAGGGACAATCAAGGCGAAACAACATGGTTGTGGACGGAATTGTAGAATCTCCACATGAGACCTGGATGGAGTCTGAGGACAAAGTGAGGGAAATTATCTCTGAGAAATTGAAGATGGATGATTTAGGTGGAGAGCGCCCACAGGACTGGAAAACCCACCACCGGCCCAGATGACAGGCCCAGGCCGATAGTGGTCAAGTTCCTGATGTTGAAGGACATGGTAGATGTTCTGGAACGAGCCAATAACTTGAGAGAAACGTATATACAGTGGGGAGAACAAGTATTTGATACACTGATAATTTTGCAGGTTTTCCTACTTACAAAGCATGTAGAGGTCTGTAATTTTTATCATAGGTACACTTCAACTGTGAGAGAAGGAATCTAAAACAAAAATCCAGAAAATCACATTGTATGATTTTTAATTAATTAATTTGCATTAATTCCTCCTGGCATTGACAACTTAGATGGAAAGCTACTGAGGATGGAAGCTGACGCTATAGCCACTCCTATCTGTCATATTTTTAATCTGCGCCTAGAGGAAAGTCTTTGTCCACAGGACTTTTAGAATGCTTATGGAGAAGGGCACTCAACATGTACTGCACTGACACAAATGACTGATGATTGGTTGAAAGAAATGTATATTACGAAGATTGTGGGAGCTATACTGTTAGATTTCAGTGCAGCCTTTGATGTTATTGACCATAACCTGTTGTTGAAAACWCTTAAGTGCTATGGCTTTTCAACCTCTTCCATATCYTGGATTCAGAGCTATCTATCTAATAGAACTCAAAGCGTTTTCTTTAATGGAAGCGTCTCTAATGTCAAACATGTAAAGTATGGTGTACCGCAGGGCAGCTTTCTATGCKCTCWACTCTTTTKTATTTTTACCAATGACCTGCCACTGGCATTAAACAAAGCATGTGTGTCCATGTATGCTGATGATTCAACCATATACYCATCAGCAACCACAGCTAATGAAGTCACTGAAACCCTTAACAAAGAGTTACAGTCTGTTTTGGAATGGGTGGCCAGTAATAAACTGGTCCTGYACATCTCTAAAACTAAGAGCATTGTATTTGGTACAAATCATTCCTTAAGTGCTAGACCTTAGCTGAATCTGGTAATGAATGGTGTMGCTGTTGAACAAGTTGAGGAGACTAAATTACTTGSCGTTACCTTAGATTGTAAACTGTCATGGTCAAAACATAGATTCAATGGTTACAAAGATGGGGAGAGGTCGAGCCYTAYTAAAGAGATGCTCAGATTTCTTGACACCATACTCCAAAAAGCAAGTTTTGCAGGCTCTAGTTTTGTCTAATCTTGATTATTATTGCAAGGAAAGACCTAGTTAAGCTGCAGCTGGCCCAGAACAGAGCAGCACGTTTTGCTCTTAATTGTAATCAGAGGGCTGATATAAATACTCTGCATGCCAGTCTCTCTTGGCTAAGAGTTGAGYAGAGACTGACTGCATCKCTTCTTCTTTTTATAAGAAACATTAATGTGTTGAAAATCCCAAATTGTTTGCATAGTCAACTTACACACAGCTCTGACACGCACACTTATTCCACCAGACATGCCACCAGGGGTCTTTTCATAGTCCCCAAATCCAGAACAAATTTAAGAAAACGTACAGTATTATATAGAGCCCTTATTGCATGGAACTTCCTTCCATCTCATATTGCTCAAATAAACAGCAAACCTGGTTTCYAAAAACAGATAAAGCAACACCTTGTGGCACAARGCCTCTCCCCTATTTGACCTAGATAGTTTGTGTGTATGCATTGATATGTAGGCTACGTGCGCCTTTTAAAAAATGTATGTAGTTCTGTTCTTGTCTAATGATGTTCTGTATTATGTCATTCTGTATTATGTTTCATGTTTTGTGTGAACCCCAGGAAGAGTAGCTGCTGCTTTTGCAACAGCTAATGGGGATCCTAATAAAACACCCGCACAGCCATTTTGACAAAATGTAGTGACCGCCACAACCCTAGTAGTACAAAGAGATTTGATTTGTCTACAATGATCAAACCCATTTTTGGACATAAGACTGTTGCAAGCGTTTTCTGCAATTTAGCTGTGAATGTCATTGTCTAATTCCTATTTCAAGAAATAGATTGCAAATGCCATTTAAAATACAACAAGAATATTATCATGTGAGTATTACTTTGAATAGTCCACATTAATCAAATCATGTTCTTCATTATTCTGCTCAACGAACAAGCTTTGTGCACTTCACTTTAACTATTAAAATCTTTGAACATTAATCTCTTTCGGTTTGGGGTACGACAAATGTTTTCACAGAAATGTTCATACCATGCCAAATAACAATACATGCACTCTAAAAATTAGGGGTTCAACAAGGGTTCTTCTAAGAGAGTTCTAGGCACCTGAATGAAAATGCCCCAAAAGGTTCTTCCAAGAACCCCGTAGTAGCGTGGGGTTCATCGTGGAACCTCCTTAATTGGTGGGGGTTCTCTTGTAGGAATCTAACTCGCCAGAACTAAAATATTTTGATTTCAGGGACAGCAAGGATCCGGCACTTAACTGAAAAATGTAAAGATTCTCCTCAATTTAAGATAAGGTTTGTCCCTTGTATGATCTAAATTTGAATATTGTTTAATGAGGATACCATCTATCTTTTCAATTTGTGCAAATCTTTCTAAAACAGAGAAATGGACACAATTCAGTGGATCCATTAAAAGAGGGTTCTTCAAAGAACTTATAGGGGCTTCCCACAGTTTCAATTTGAAGAACCTCTATAGGAATACTCCAGGAACCTTTTCTTTTTGGAGTGTGTTCCAAAAAATGTACAAATATCAAAAGGAGTGCTTAAATCAATCAATATGGTAAGAGCAGCCGCCTATATCCGAGCAACTATTTGTTTCCTTGGAAGTTGGTCTTCTCCTCCTATAGGATTACAAAACAGCTCTTTAAATATCCATAAGAGCAGTCTCATCATTTTACAGTATGTGGATTGATATTATGGTTTTTGTTATTGTCTAATTAGGTGGAGCAAATTATCAACTACTTCATTTAACCTCTTCAGATACGTTGCAGCTGTTCTATTTATGCAACATTGCAGAATTGTTTTTTTCCAATCATCCTGTAACTGAAAGGAGAGAAGTGGGAAGGTCTACTTTTTTTATCATAGTTCAACTGTCACATGAGTCCAATGCTAAAGGACACAGGAAAACACTTTTCCTTCTCACAGTGTGTGTGTGTGTGTGTGTGTGTGTGTGTGTGTGTGTGTGTGTGTGTGTGTGTGTGGTGTGTGTGTGTGTGTGTGTGTTGTGTGTGTGTTGGTGTGTGTGTGTGGTGTGTTGGTGCGTGTGTTGTGTGTGTGTGTGTGGTGCGTCCTACCGCACATAAGTTGGGGGTTGGGGTCAAGAGGAAGTTGTCAGTCCTCCCTTTCCTAACTGATTGCCAGTGTGGACAATTGTTGAAGTTCCTCATTTTCAATTTCAGTGTCCTCATAGTCTAATTAGTTGAACATTTACAATATTCTCATAAAACCTTTGACATCTTCAGAAACAGAGAGTTATTTCAGTACATTCAAATTGAAGGAACAATCAATCAAGGGATGAGATGCATTATTGTAAATGGACCATGGATCTATAACAATTATCATCACTGATTGTTTCTGGTGTGTGGTGTGTGTGTGTGTGTGTGTGTGTGTGTGTGTGTGTGTGTGTGTGTGTGTGTGTGGTGTGGATGTGTGTGTGTGTGGTGATGGTGTAGTGTCGTGTGTGATGTGTGTGTGTGTGTTGGTGTGTGTGTGTGTGTGCTGTGTGGTGTGTGTGCGTCCTCAGCAGCATTATGTTGGGGGTTGGGGTCAAGAGGAAGTTGTCAGTCCTCCCTTTCCTAACTGATTGCCAAAGTGATGAACTATGTTTCGAAGTGGAAATTGTTAAGGGAACATTTCCATCGTTCATAACGTGTGGTCCCTACCGCTGGAGGGGTGACACAAACCGCCAG
>NC_036856.1:9313747-9317417 GCF_002910315.2 Salvelinus sp. IW2-2015 | reverse complement strand
GTGTGTGTGTGTGTGTGTGTGTGCGTCCTCACGCACATATGTTGGGGTTGGGGTCAAGAGGAAGTTGTCAGTCCTCCCTTTCCTGACTGATTGCCAGTGTGGACAATTGTTAAGTTCCTCATAACTGTTGCTGAGGGTGAACAAGCAGGCTAAGTGACAGGGAAAATGGCCTTAACTCCAGGAACTCCACCCTATTAATTTCCCTTGGACTGGCGAACACTGAACTTTCACCCAGTGACAGAGTATTCCTCCAGTGGGCCATAAAGTTAATCATAATGTCAAGAGTTTGCCATTTACCATTGACCTGAATACCTCTAGGCCAGGATTCAATTCATAGTGCAGTGTGCTAGACAGCCAACACTGCTGCTTTTCAAGGCATTTTGCCCGACATTCGTAGAGATTGCATAACTCGGATCTAACACGGATCTGATTTAATCCCACCCCAACCACCAATATAACCAATATGCCAAATGGTGATTTTTCATCTACAACTATCAAAATATCACCTACATAGTATATAATATTCACAACAGAGCACACAAATATATGGTAGTATATGATGGGAGTTATGGAGGAATGTGAAAACGTCTGTTATTTTAAAGCAACAGTAAACCTAGCTCCAATGTAAATATACTTTTTTTCACAACTTGAATTCTGTCATTCATTTTCAGGTTTTCACTTCTCATCTGTGGAATGAATTTAGCTTCACTTTTAATGTGTAATGTGGTTTAATTATCAGCAAAGGGCAGTGGGTTTATCAGATGTGTGCTGGTGTTCGCTCCACTATTTGAAGACTTTGTTAGTAGTCTATGGCATGGATTGAGGAGTGGRGGTATTCAGTTTGCAGTCTGAGTGGAGTGATGTTATGATGTTCCTTACCCGAAAGCTTCCCATCCCCAACACACACTTCTAAGCCATGTTGTTCAGTCGCCAGTGTCCTCGTAAACACCCATCTAATAAGATGAACATTTACAATGTTCAGTGTCCTCATAGTCTAATTAGTTGAACATTTACAATATTCTCAATAAACACCTTTGCCATCTTCAGAAACAGAGAGTTATTTCAGTACATTCAAATTGAAGGAACAATCAATCAGGGATGAGATGCATTATTGTAAATGGACATGGATCTATATCAATTAATCATCACTGATTGTTTCTGGTGCATTCAAGGTGAAAGGTCACCTGAGAAAGTGAACCACTCCCCAGTTTGCCTCCCCCAAAACCTTTTGGTGAATTTTTGTGAATGGCAGCTGTGTGAAGTGAGATGTAAGGAAAAGTGAGGTCCACTTAAACAGTCATTTCCAGTCATCAAAGTAATAAAATACTTAAAATGTCCACTTAAAGAGATAAGGCTAGCAAAGTTCATGGATAGTAGAATATAGGTCTCCTGGGAAATACTGTAAATGCCTTTTTGTTGTCTATTTCTGAAAGGCCCCAAACTAGGTCAGATATAAACACCTTCTTTGCCCGCTTTGAGGATAATACAGTGGCACCGCCATGGCTCGCTAACAAAGACTGCACCCCCCCCTCCTTCTCCGGTGGCTGACGTGAGTAAAACGTTAAAACTTGTTAACCCTCGCAAGGCTGCTGGTCCAGGCGGCATCCCTAGCCGCTACCTCAGGGCATTCGCAGACGAGCTGGCTGGTGTGTTTACGGACATATTCAATCGCTCCCTATCCCAGTCTACTGTTTCCACATGCTTCAAGATGGCCACCAATTTTCCTGTACCCAAGAAGGCAAAGATAACAGAACTAAGTGACTACCGCCACGTAGCACRCACTTCTGTCATCATGAAGTGCTTTGAGAGGCTAGTCAAGGATCATATCACCTCCACCTTACCGGCCTACCTAAACCTACTTCAGTTTGCATACCGCTCCAACAGGTCCACAGATGATGCAATTGCCATCACACTGCATACTGCCCTATCCCTTCTGGACAAAAATAATACCTACAGTTGAAGTCGGAAGTTTACATACACCTTAGCCAAATACATTTAAACTCAGTTTTTCACAATTCCTGACATTTAATCAGTAAAAAATCCCCTGTCTTAGGTCAGTAGAGATCACACACTTTATTTTAAGAATGTGAAAGGTCAGAATAATAGTAGTAGAGAATGATTTATTTAATGGCTTTTATTTTCTGTCATCACAATCTCAGTGGGTCAGTAATTTACATATAGCATTGCCTTTAAATTGTTTAACTTGGGTCAAACATTCCGAGTAGCCTTCCACAAGCTTCCCACAATAAGTTGGGTGAATTTTGGCCTATTCCTCCTGATAGAGCTGGTGTAACTGAGTGAGGTTTGTAGGCCTCCTTTCTCGCACACGCTTTTTCTGTTCTGCCACACAAATTTTCTATAGGACTGAGGTCAGGGCTTTGTGATGGCCACTCCAATACCWTGACTTTGTTGTCCTTAAGCCATTTTGCCACAACTTTGGAAGTATGCTTTGGGTCATTGTCCATTTGGAAGACCCATTTGRGACCAAGCTTTAACTTCCTAACTGATGTCTTGAGATGRTGCTTCAATATATCCACATAATTTTCCTCCTCATGATGCCATCTATTTTGTGAAGTGCACCAGTCCCACCTGCAGCAAAGCACCGACACAACATGATGCTGCTGTAACGGATGTGAAATGGCTGTCTAGTTAGCGGTGGTGCGCGCTAATAGCCTTTCAATCGGTGACGTCACTTGCTCTGAGACCTTGAAGTAGTGGTTCCCCTTACTCTGCAAGGGCCGTGGCTTTTGTGGAGCGATGGGTAACGATGCTTCGTGGGTGACTGTTGTTGATGTGTGCAGAGGGTCCCTGGTTCGAGCCCGGGTATGGGCGAGGGGACGGACGTAAAGTTATACTGTTACATTGATGCCGTGACCCGGATCACTGGTTGCTGCGGAAAAGGAGGAGGTCGAAAGGGGGGTGAGTGTAACGGATGTGAAATGGCTAGCTAGTTAGCGGTGGTGCGCGCTAATAGCCTTTCAATCGGTGACGTCTCTTGCTCTGAGACCTTGAAGTAGTGGTTCCCCTTGCTCTGCAAGGGCCGCGGCTTTTGTGGAGTGATGGGTAACGATGCATCGTGGGTGACTGTTGTTGATGTGTGCAGAGGGTCCCTGGTTCGCGCCCGGGGCGAGGGGACGGACTAAAGTTATACTGTTACACTGCCATCCCCATGCTTCACGGTTGGYATGGTGTTCTTCGGCTTGCAAGCATCCCTCTTTTTCATCCAAACATAACGATGGTCATTATGGCCAAACAGTTATATTTTTGTTTCATCAGACCAGAGGACATTTCTCCAAAAAGTACAATCTTTGTTCCCATGTGCAGTTGCAAACTGTAGTCTGGCTTTTTTATGGCAGTTTTGGGGAAGTGGCTTCTTCCTTGCTGAGCGGCCTTTCAGGTTATGTCAATATAGGACTTGTTTTACTGTGGATATAGATACTTTTGTACCTGTCTCCTCCAGCATCTTCACAAGGTCCTTTGCTGTTGTTCTGGGATTGATTTGCACTTTTCGCACCAAAGTACGTTCATCTCTAGGAGACAGAACYCTCTCCTTCCTGWGCGGTATGACYGCTGCGTGGTCCCATGATGTTTATACTTGCTTACTATTGTTTGTACAGATGAACGTGTTGCCTTCAGGTGTTTAGAAATTGCTCCCAAGGATGAACCAGAC
>NC_036856.1:9276822-9312867 GCF_002910315.2 Salvelinus sp. IW2-2015 | reverse complement strand
CCTCCAACTCAATCATCAAGTTTGCAGACGACACAACAGTAGTGGGCTTGATCACCAACAATGACGAGACAGCCTACAGGGAGGAGGTGAGGGCACTCGGAGTGTGGTGTCAGGAAAACAACCTCTCACTCAATGTCAACAAAACAAAGGTAATGATCGTGGACTTCAGGAAACAGCAAAGGGAGCACTCTCCTATCCACATCGAAGGGACAGCAGTGGAGAAGGTMGACAGTTTTATGTTKCTGGGTGTACACATCACAGACAAATTGAAATGGTTCACCCACACAGACAGTGTGGTGAAGAAGGCGCACCAGCGCCTCTTCAACCTCAGGTGGCTGAAGAAATMTGGCTTGTCACTCAAAACCCTGACAAACCTTTACAGATGCACAATCGAGAGCATCCTGTCGGGCTGTATCAKAGCCTGGTATGACAACTGCACCGCCTTCCATGACACCTACAGCACCCAATGTCACAGGAAGGCCAAAAAGATCATCAAGGTRAACAACCACCCGGGCCACTGCCTGTTCACCCCGCTACCATCCTGATGGCGAGGTCAGTACAGTTGCATCAAAGCTGGGACCGAGAGATTGAAAAACAGCTTAGATCTCAAGGCCATTTGACTGCTAAACAGCAATCACTAACTCAGAGAGGCTGCTGCCTACACTGAGACCCAATCACTGGACACTAATAAATGGATCACTAGTCACTTTAAACAATGCCACTTTAAATAAGGCCACTTTAATAATGTTTATATATCTTACATTACTCATATCACATGTATATACTGTATTTTATACCATCTATTGCATCTTTGTCACGATCGTTGTATGAGAGAGACCAAGGTGCAGCGTTGTATGCGTACATTCTCTTTAATTAATGAACACTGAKCAAAAACAACTAAATCAACTAACGAAACATGAAGCTATACAAATAGTGCAGACAGGCAACTAAACATAGACAAGATCCCACAAACAGAAAAGGGAAATGGCTGCCTAAATATGATCCCCAATCAGAGACAACGATAAACAGCTGCCTCTGATTGGGAACCATATCAGGCCACCATAGACATACAAATTCACCTAGATAACCCACCCAAGTCACCATCACGCCCCAACAAACACAGAGAAAAAACTGCTTACTATGTTCAGGGCGTGACAATCTTGCCTATGCCGCCTGGCCATCGCTCATCTGTATACTTATATGTACATATTCTCATTCACAGCTTTAGAGTTGTCTATTAGGTAGTTGTTGGGGAATTGTTAGATTACTTGTTAGATWTTACTGCACTGTCGGAACAAGAAGCATTTCGCTACACTCGAATTAACATCTGCTAACCATGTGTATGTGACCAATACAATTTGATTTGATTTGGTTTGATGTCAGTCAAGCAGTGAACCGTTTCACACCACGAAGCAGCAACAGTGTGTCTCATCATCCACTGTGCCTTTTAAATTCTTGTGGTTTTCAGTTTTAAAGGCCCATGATGTGACAACAACACGCTCTACTTCAGCCTGAGATGAGGTGTTGGTAAATCAGCAAAATTCTTACTCTGCTCTGATTGGCTGGTGCAGGCTTTGTTCTCTCCTGAGCTGCGCCTGACAACAGCTGAGCCAATGGCAGTGGGCCTCGGGCGGGGCTTCTCTGGTGTTCTGACACAGAGCGCTGTTTCCTGTAAAACCACAGAGCCAGGGCATGTTGCTCCCAGTCACGTTGAGTGTTCTCAGCACATGTAGCTGCCCGCTCTCACGCTCAGTGAGAGCCAGAGAAAGGTTTTGGTTTTGTTTCCCATTTGTTGTTGTCAGTAAACCTAAAGCCAATTGATAGCGGCCTCTTTCTTTGTCAGGCCTTGCACTCTCTCTCCACCTATTCGTCTAAGCCCAAAGTTGGTTCAGGGTAAATGTCTGGCTATTGTTCCCAGCTGAACCTTGCTCAGACAGTTGTTGTCCTGCACGAGAGGAGTCAAGACGATATGTAAACAAACAGTCTGATATACATGTGCCTAAACACATCAACAGAGACCTATGATGAACACACACACAGGCATCTTTTCGTTATGTTCATTGTATGTCTGGAGTCCTGGGATAGTTAGGGATCAGTGAACTGTGTGTGTTTGTGAGTGAGTGCATGTGTTGTTCCCGCTGGACCTAGTTATGAATATGTGAGCTTTTATTTTGATATGCCAGACAGAGGTATGACACTTTGACTGAGTGGACTGGGTCAATCAGGTCACTATGGGTACTATTTCTGAATACATACTCTAGTGTGTATAGTATTGTATTATTTTTTACCATGATTAATTTGGTATATTAATTTTAAGATCAATGCAAATTTGTAACAGAGCTGATATGAGACAATTTGTTAATAAAGAGCTGTACAACCACAAGGCTAGATTTTCTTGTGTTCGTTGTAGAGAAGGTATGCGTCTTTTTGCTCTGCGGATTTTAGAAATGGGTAAATATTGCTGTTTTTCCATTATAAGTGGTAAAATATGTTATTGTAAATAAAAATATAGATTGAGTCTGAATTCGTCAAAAAATATTAAAATCTGTTCACAAACTCAATGGAATACCCACTGTAATCTTGAGCACCAGCTGCTAGCTTTCAGTGTTGTTTTTAGCATTTGCTAGCTTTCCTTAGCATTTTAGCTAGCATTTTACCTATGCTGTTATTTGCTTTGTAAAACATGTATTCATTGTGTTCTTACTGGTCAGGTACTGAGGGTTATATTGCTTTACTTTCCAACAGGCGCAAATGAGACATTGAACTGAAACTGAAATCCTGAACTATTTCTAATGTATTTATTATAATTTTTTTCATATTGTATTAGCTAACTATCTGGTGTTCGGTAATTTGTGGTGCAACATGCTTTCTATGTGAGTTTACACAGTTATTTAACGCTTTTTCCTTCTGCTCCCATTAGAGACGGCCTGTAGTTTTCTATTTTTGAAGCCTAAACTGAGTAAACCAAACATTAAGAACACCTTCCTAATATTGAGTAGCACCCCCTTTTGCCCTCAGAATATATTCAATTCGTTTGGTGTATGGACTGACTCTACAAGGTGTGGAAAGCGTTCCACAGAGATGCTGGACCATGTTGACTCCAATGCTTTCCACAGTTGTGTCAATTTGGCTGGATGTCCTTTGGGTGGTGGACCATTTTTGATACACGGGAAACTGTTGTGCGTGAAAAACCTAGCAGCGTTGCAGTTCTTGACATAAACCTGTCATCTACTACCATACCCCGTTCAAAGGCACTTAAATATTTTTGTCTTGCCCTCTGAATGGCACACATACACAACCCATGTCTCAATTGTCTAAAGCAGTGGTTCCCAAACTTTTTATAGTCCCGTATCCCTTCAAACATTCTACCTCCAGCTGCGTACCCCCTCTAGCACCAGGGTCAGTGTAAGCCTGCCACACACACACTATACGATGCATTTATTAAACATAAGCATTTTTGTCACAACACGGCTCGTGGGACGTAACAAAGAGCTCTTATAGGACCAGGGAACAACTTTAATAATAATCAATCATTTTGCTCTTTATTTAGCCATGTTACATATAAAACCTTGTTTGTGCATCAAAAATGGTGAATAACTCACCACAGGTTAATGAGAAGGGTGTGCTTGAAAGGATGCACATAACTCTGTAATGTTGGGTTGTATTGGAGAGAGTCTCAGTCTTAAATCATTTTCAACACTCAACATCAACAAAACAAAGGAGATGATCGTGGACTTCAGGAAACAGCAGAGGGAGCACCCCCATATCCACATCGAAGGGACTGTAGTGGAGAAGGTGGACAGTTTTAAGTTCATCGGCGTACACGTCACAGACAAACTGAAATGGTCCATCCACACAGACAGTGTGGTGAACAAGGCCTCTTCAACCTCGGGAGGCTGAATACATTTTGCTTGTCACCTGACAAAACCCTGACAAACTTTTACCGATGCACAATCTAGAGCATCCTGTCGGGCTGTATCACCACCTGGTACGGCAACTGCACCGCGCTCAACCGCAAGGCTCTCCAGACGGAGGTGCACTCTGCACAACGCATCACCAGGGTAAACTACCTGCCCTCCAAGACACCTACAGCACATGATGTCACAGGAAGGTCAAAAAGATCATCAAGGACAACAACCACCTGAGCCACTGCCTGTTCACTCCACTACCATCCAGAAGGTGAGGTCAGTACACGTGCATCAAAGCTGAGACCGAGAGACTGGACAAGGAGAGGAGCCGACTTCGGCGGAAGTTGAAATGGTGGCGGAATAGTGGAAGCAGCTCTTTGCGGCTTCTAAATCAATAGTTATTTAGTAGCCCGAAATGACGGAAACATTAACTTGATCGACCATGCTGGAGGTCATGTAACTGTTTGTTACATGCAATATGCTTTGTGGACTTCACCGGACAGATGTTGCTCTCCGGTTTTATGATGAAACAAAGGTGTGGTTGAATTTATTCTGCCACTGTGTCTTCTTATTGTCTCGACCTTAGACTTATATATTTCACAGTGGCAAGGCATATGAATGAACAAGTTATAAAGCAAACAACACAATTATCACAACACATAGCTTGTAATATGGCTGTTTTTCCTGGCTTGGTTTCCCAAGTGATTTTAGCTACGGACCGCTACTGTACACATACATGTGTGAGGGCGCATCCACATGTGCATGAATGTGAGCACATATCAGTGTGATTCGAAACAGATGTCATTGGAATGGCAATCCTTCGTTCCTACAGAAGTTGTCAAGTTGTGCACTGGGACAGCAAGGCCATCTGTCCGCCAATCCATCCAGCAGTCCTTCCGTCAGTCAGCCCCCCGGTCCCAGATAGGCTCTAATATTGCCTTCAGCGGTGCTGATGGCAGCCAGATAAGCCACACAATGAGGCCTTTGTGAGTAAGGCGCTCCAAAGCCCTCTGGATCTGGGCACACCCTGCCCTCTCCCTACATAACCCCAGTCTTTCCTTTACCTTACCTCTCTCTCAACCAACCTTCCCTGATTATCTGATCCCAGGCTCTATTGCCTATCTCCCTGTGCCCTCTTCTGTGATCTGGACAGCGATAGGCACTGGGATAAACAACTAAATCTCTCTTTTTTCCTCTGTGTCTCTGTGCTTGCCGTAATTAGTTGGGCGAGATAGGGTGTATGCAGCGTTGCACCATTGTTTTGGTCAGAGAACATCATAATGATAAAGTGTTGCATGACTGATGCGTATGGTTCGTTATGCAACTGCGTGAAAGTGGGACTTTCTTTTCAGCGGGTTGTTGATGTTATGCTGTATTTTGGACATGTAATGGAGTGTGTCATAAAGCAATACCATTGTGTCAGTGTTGCATTACTGTTGAATAACCCACTAGCTCTGACAAACGTCTAAGGATAACCCACCTATCATTTATTTTCCACATTCCCTCATTGAGCAAAGGGATTGCTACCTCAGAGACATAAGTCAACATTATACCATTCAAGTCATTGAAAAAACACAAGATTAGGCTACTGTACAAAATGAGATGAGCTTTCCCATTCTTTGTGTTTTGGACACTCCAGCTCCTTCTAGGCCTCAAGAAGCCCTCCGGCTGAGTTTGTGGTTGGAGGGGAGAGAGAAGGGGAGAGGGGATGTGGTGTGGGGTGGTGTGGGGTGACAGTGTTTTGACCTCTCTGTCGTTCTCAGAGGGAGGTGGTGGCCCAGGGGTGGACCGCAGACGAGCATGCATGGGAGCTTGACGAACGTCAGAGTCTTGGCCAACGCTAGGGTGACCCACACTGAGACTGGGCCTTTGCTGCTCTGGCCTTCTTTCTAATCCCTGATAAGACCGGAACCAGAGTTGAACCAAACTGGAACTGCAATTAAAAATAACAGTGATGTATACAGACTTCTATAGAGACAGTTTTGAGGAACTCTTAATCTGGCTCTGGTTCAAACATGTTTGTGTTACACTGCTGTAGGCTCCAGTTATCTCCATGAGAAAGTGATATAAGCAGTCAAAGATTTGCCATGGAATTGAAGTAAACCATAAACCCCACAGCAAAGCTGATAGCAAATACTACTATACTTTCATTTTTAATTGGAAATACCATAGGCTATGCCGTGTCATTTGTTGGGTGTGTAGGGTACTAAGGGAATAGAAGGGAAACGCCGCTGTATTTAACCTTATATTGCAATAGTAATATCATCTATTCATTCATCTAGCAATCCAGTTCCTGGATTACGGACAAACCCATACCTGATTCGATTGGCTGGTGATAGTCAATAGACATAAAAGCATGTCAGCATCCAGACAGACAGACAGTTGACTGGACTGTTGTCTGTTAGGTTTGTTTAAATGACACAGGGCTAAATGAACTGCCAAGCTGGTTTTGATTTAAATAAATCTTAATCGTCCATATCTTGAAATATAGGTTGTCAAAATACGGTACGCTCTAACCTTCAGCAGGGTTCCTCAAGCTAGTATTTCTGTTCTTCTGATAGATTACCTCCTTTTTCACAAGCACTTGGGCAGAGTGCGAATCATACCGTGACATTCAGGGTCTATATTTTTTTCACTGGAAATTTTGTCGCCCCCTAAAAAATTGTATGGGCCTAATAGTAAAGACATGTATTACTGAACAAAAATATAAATGCAACATGTAAAGTCTTAGTCCCATGTTTCATGAGCTGAAATAAAAGATCCCAGAAATTTGCCAGACGCACAAAAAGCTTATTTCTCTCATATTTTGTGCACAAATTTGTTTACATCCCTGTTAGTGAACATTAGTCCTTTGCCAAGATAATCCATTCACCTGACAGGTGTGGCATATCAAGAAGCTGATTAAACAGCATGATAATGATCACAGGTGCACCTTGTGCTGGGGACAATAAAAGGCCACTCTAAAATGTGCAATTTTGTCACACAACACAATGCCACAGATGTCTCAAGCTTTGAGGGAGTGTGCAATTGGCAAGCTGACTGCAGGGATGTCCACCAGAGCGGTTGCCAGAGAATTTAATGTTCATTTCCCTACCATAAGCTGCCTCCAACATCGTTTTAGAGAATTTGGCAGTAGGTCCAACCGGCCTCACAAACGCAGACCACGTGTAACCACACCAGCCCCTGCAGGACCTTCACATCCGGCTTCTTCACCTGTGGGATCGTCTGAGACGAGCCACCTGGACAGCTGATGAAACGGAGGAGTTATTATGGATGGAATAAAGCCTTTTTGTGTGGAAAAACTCATTTTGATTGGTTGGGCCTAGCTCCACAGTGGGTGGGCCTGGCTCCCAAGTGGGTGGGGCTATGGCTGCACCCCTGCCCAGTCATGTGAAATCCCTAGATTAGGGCCTAATGAATTTATTTCAAATGACTGATTTCCTAATCTGTTATTCAGTAAAATCTTTGAAGTTGTTGCATGTTGCATATATA
Organism: Salvelinus sp. IW2-2015; assembly: GCF_002910315.2. Taxonomy (NCBI): domain Eukaryota; kingdom Metazoa; phylum Chordata; class Actinopteri; order Salmoniformes; family Salmonidae; genus Salvelinus; species Salvelinus sp. IW2-2015. The sequence goes on along the minus strand of NC_036856.1, from coordinate 9,305,467 downwards.
TTTTTGTTCAGTATATTTTAACGGTAAACATGTATTACCTTTAATGTCTGATGAACACAACCAGTCATGATTGTCAAACAAATTACTTCAACAAGTAAGTTACATGTGCTGTTCTCCCCCCCCCCCCAAAAAGAATTATTCTGAACAGTGTATTGTGCACTAGCCATTTGATAAACGGAAAGAGACATCTGTTACAAAACACGAAAAAGTGTAATGACATTCGCTGATTGTTATTAGGACATACAGTACACTCTTTTTTGTAAAAAGAAAAATCTGTGGGATGCAAATACAGCTGTAGAGTAGAGAGATGAATGCGATTGAAAGAACCTGATCCACTGTCACGGGGTTACACCATGACAGAGAGGTGGGAGTTTTAGTTTCATTTGGAATAAGCTTTTATGTATGTATTTACATTTGAGTTATTTAGCAGATGCTCTGGGTAGCGACTTACAGGAGCTATTAGGGTTAAGTGCCATGGTCAAAGGTACATTGACAGATTTTTCACTTAGTCAGCTCAGGGATTCGAACCAGCGACCTTTCGGTTACTGGACCAACGCTCTTAACCGCTAGGCTACCATCAGTACAAAATGTTATAAATGTACAAAATTGCATTTGAAATAAATAGGAAAATTGTCAAATTATAGACCCTCCCCCAAAAGTTTGACTTTTGTTTCATTAACCTGTCACTCAGGTGAATGGATTACACTGCACTTGGGCTTTAACAACATAGGACAGAGATTTGGCCATTATCCTCTGTCTCACCTCCTCTTCTGGCCGGTAACTGATTCTCCTAAATCACATCTTCCCTCCAAAATTCTGTTTAACGAGGGAGGTTCTTTTCCACCTACATGTATAAATCAATACCAAGTTCAGATTTCTGTTCCTTTCCCCTCTCTCTGTTGTTTTGCTTTCTTATAAAATGTTGCTGTGTCTTTCAAGGTCAATTTTCTTTTAGCTCAGAGATCACTGACTGCTACATTAATTGCGGCTTAAAACAACCCCATGCGCCTTTTACAATTGAAGGTTGTTGTTCCAATAACCCCAAAACAGCCTGCGCCTGAAATCAACATCTGACGTGGTATCTCTCCCTTGAGAAACCATGTCAAAACAGGCCGGAAATCCTTTAAACGTGACAACGTGGTCATTGCTTCTCCTACAACATTACATTGTGAATCCTGGTGGTGGTGAAGTTGCCATATGCCCTGCTAAGACTGATGAGGGAGTAGACAGGGAGTAGAGATGTCACTGATAGCCTTTGTTTTGGATCAACTGCCTTTGAAGTCTTCTGTTGTAAACTGAGCTCCCCAGCCCGGTCTTTTCCCAGTCAGTACGGTGTGGTGGAGAGTGGGGGATAGGTTTTCACAGGTTTCATGTGATTTGGACCTAAATAGTGAGAGGCTCCTGAGGGTCTTTTAAAAGCCTAATTTATACGGGATGGGCTGTGGAAAGCTGGTCGTTTACTGCAGAGCCCCTGGCAGAGAGAGTGGGCAGGAGTGCCCAAAGCATGACTCACAGCTGCCCATCCAGCTAACAATTCTAGGGAGAGAGAAAGTGTTTGTAATGTTACACATAATGTTCCCCTAATGTTTGAGAGTCCAGTTTTCCCATTAGTTAGGGGTACATTCTATCTATGTTAGCAAAAACCCACTGAGAACAATTATTGAAGATTTGGTGTAAAGGCAGGAGAACATTCAGCTATAACGTGGTTACAATATTCTCAGAATATACAACCTTAATGTACTACATGCGTTTTATAGGACTTCGCAAGAACATTCATGTGTCCATTTTTCTGAGGGTTAGGAGAATATTCCATCAATGTCCCACCAAACCTACGCAGAACATGGTTGCCCTGTTCTCAGAATCTAAGATATTAATGTTCAAGACACGTTTCAAGGGAACGTTGCAAGAACATTTGTTTGTGTCAGTTGTCAGGATGTCGCCTGAAAAAACTTTCTATCACATAATTGTGCCAAGCCCCTGATCCATTCACAGCTTTTTATACCTATGGCAAGGGATACTCACACACAGTGCTAATAGCATACAGTGTTTTCAACCTACATATTTGACACACATGATTACAATGTGCCTTTCCATAGTAATTATTACTCAACTTGTCCTCACCTGGGATTTGAACTCACAACCTCTTGGTTCACCACATTCAGAGCTTCCTGCTACGCCAACATGTCTGTGTCAGTTAACAGTTCATTTTACTATTCTCTCATCATTGATTTGATTTACTTATTTAAACAATGTAAGGGCCTTCTGTATAGTTGTCTAATATTGGTAGGGCATATTAACCTGTTTAATTGATACTCCTCCATCACCATGATCAATATACGTTTTCCTTGAGTGTACTTTTAACAGAGCTGAGATTTACTTCAGTTTTACTTCAAAGTGCATTCACCCTATTACACTTGTCGAGTTGCTTAAGATCTACAGTGCCTAGGTAGGAGGGTTTGGGTTTCTTCTGGACAGGGCCTAACTATACTGGCCCAATAAGCACATGCTTTATAGGTGTCCCTTACTGGGACAGTGGTTATGGTGTTTGTCATCAGTACTGGTGTCCAGGGTTCAAGACCTGCTAAGGGAGTTGTGAACAGCTGGTTCAGTGTTGCTTGCCTTGAAGTGATCATAGAAAGCAATTTGTTTGTCTGGTAGGTGTGCGTTGCTTGCGGCTGGGTTTCCCTTTGTAATCTGTGATAGTTTGCAAGCCCTGCCACATCCGACGAGCTTCAGAGCTGGTGTAGTAGGATTCGATCTTAGTCCTGTATTGATGCTTTGCCTTTTTGATGGGGGGACGACGTTGTCTATGCACTTATTTATTATAATATATATTTTTACCCTCTTTTCCCCAATTTTGTGATTATGATCTTGTCTCATCGCTGCAACTCGCCAACGGGCTCGGGAGAGGCAAAGATCAAGTCATGCGTTCCCCGAAACATGACCCGCCAAACCGCGCTTTTTAACACCCGCTCGCTTAACCCGGAAGCCAGCTGCACCAATGTGTTGGAGGAAACACCGTTCAACTGACGACCGAAGTCAGCCTGCAAGCACCCAGCCCGCCACAAGGAGTCGCAAGAGTGCGATGAGCCCCCCGCCCCCGGACTCCCGGTCACGGCCAGTAATGACACAGCATAGGATCAAACCCCAGGCTGTAGTGACGCAGCAAAATACTGTGATGCAGCACCTTAGACCACTGCACAACTCGGGAGGCCGTCAATACATTTATTATTGAAGCTGATGACTGATGTGGTAAACTCCTCAATGCCATTGGATGAATCTCAAAACATATTCCAGTCTGCGCTAGCGAAACAGTCCTGTAGCATTACATCTGCTTCTTCAGACCACTTCCGTATTGAGCTCATCACTTCCTATTGAAGTTTTTATTGTAAGCAGGAATCAGGAAGATAGAGTTATGGTTAGATTTGCCACATGGAGGGTGGGGAGAGCTTTGTATTTGTTTCTGTGTGGAGTAAAGGCGATCTAGAGTTGTTTTCCCTCTAGTTGCACACGTGACATGATGGTAGAAATTAGGCAGGACTGATTTCAATTTTCCTGCATTCAAATCACCGGCCACTGGGTGTGTCGCCTCTGGATGAGCATTTTTCTTGTTTGTTTACGGCCCTATACAGCTCATTGAGTGTGGTATTAGTGCCAGCATCAGTTTGTGAGAGTAAATAGACAGCTACCAAAAATATAGATGAAAACTCTCTTGGTAAATATTATGGTCTACAGCTTATCATGAGGTATTCTAACTCAGGTGAGCAGAACCTTAAGACTTCTTTAATATTTGAGATCCCGCACCCGCTGTTGTTAACAGACGCACACCTCCTCCCTTGAGCTTACCCGATGCTGCTGTTCTGTCCTGCTATATTATCCATGTCCTTGTTCAGCCACGACTCCGTGAAACACAGGATATTACAGTTCTTCAGGTCCCGTTGATAGGATAGTCTCGAACGGAGCTCGTTCAGTTTGTTCTCCAGTGATTGTCCTGCGCCTCCGACTCGTTGAAGTAGAAATCTTCATCCAGATCAAGGTTAGTGATCGCTGTTCTGATGTCTAGAAGCTCTATTCGGTCGTAGTAATACGATGGGCGGAAACTTAATATCCCAAAAAGTTAAGATCACTGCAAAAAAAACACAAAACAGCAGAATTGGTCAGGAGCCCATCAAACGGCTGTTATGCAATGCAGCGACATTCTTAGTTCTGTGTATTTGGTGGAAGGCTGATGGAATATTTTCATAACCTACCGAAAACTTTACGCATGAATGTTCTTGCAACGTTCTCATTTAAAGTGTCTAGAACATTCATATCTCATAGTCTGAGAATATGGGAACCATGTTCTGTGTATGTTTGGTGGGACTTACATGGAATATTCTCCTAACCCACAGAAAACTGGACACATGGATGTTCTTGAAATGTCCTCATTTAACAAGTCCAGAACATTAATATCTTGTACTCTGAGAACATGGCAACCGTGTTCTGTGCATGTTTGGTGGGACGTTGATGGAATATTCTCCTAACCCACAGGCAATTGGACACATTAATGTTCTGGCAACGTTTCCATGAAACGTGTCTAGAACATTTACATCTTAAGTTCTGAGAACATGGTAACAACGTTCTGGGTAAGTTCTATTTGGAAACGTTCCTTGCACATCACCGGAACATTCCTATGAAAACATTAGTTAATGACCTAATGAGACTCTTAAGGCAATGTCCTCTAAAGCTGTGGGAACGTTTGTTGTTATCACTCACTCCCACAGGAGGCCCTCAGCGGTGTGGTAATGGAGTGAAAATACCAACGACAACGTGAATACTAACTAGACTCATAGAAGATTATTCCCATTTTGTGGGCTAAAAGAGGAACAAACAAACTGGAATGTGAGATGTGTTGAATGTTTTATTTCAGCGAATCTCTACTCGAATGACACACAAGTTCTCCAAATATGTTCACTATCTAGAGAGACAGAGATTAGTTGAATGTTGTACGTGCATTTACTGAACTGTAATTCTGTTGAATGTTGTTCTGCTGCTGGCTTGTGTTGACTTTACACCCACCTTTCTTCTGAACTTCTAAACTTCCTCCCACACGTCTGCCTGTGGACTGACTGATGATGAGATCAGCAAACACCAATTGTTATAATGCTGGATTCATCATTCTAGCTATGATTGCATCCAGGGTTTGGGAAAACAGCCTGTCTGCTAAACTGGAAACAGAATCCTTACATTTAAGACACTTTTGGGGATTAAGTTGTTTTGGTTCATTTTCAAATTCTTTCAGGACCCGGAGAATTCCTGCCCACCCCTCTATTTTCCTTGACTCATTTTCTTTTCGTCCCATGCTAAAACCAGGCCAACATGAGATATGTATCATCTGGGTTACATTTTGTGCATAAATTCTGTGTGAGGAACATATGAGCTCTTGAGACTCTACACTGGCTTGACAGCCATAAAATGGTGTGCTCTTTTGAGTATTTCTGTATTCACTCTATCCGCATCTGTCCACCATTCTGAACACTAGAATTTGAAAGAATATTCTTTCTTCCTCCCCACTTTTAACAATATGTCAACCAACCAACCCATTCCTTGGTTGCACATCTGGACAAAGGTACTCAATTTCGTCGTCTGCCAAACAGAAGCTTGCTATTCTGCCCAGAAGAGCATTTAGCAGGTCCAAAGTCAGTCAAGCATGATTACGTTTGGAGTTAGTGTAACTGACTTAGAACATGACCTGACATCACAATGACATAGTCATAGAGTATCCTACAATGATATCCATGTCATGCACTCTCATATAATCAAAACATGCCAGTAGGTCCTTAAAAGGGGGGGGGGGGGGGGGGGGGGGGGGGGGGGGGGGGGTGGAGACCATACAGTATGTGTTGTTATGTGTGATGTACACACATTTCCTTAATGTCCAATAGGTGAAGAGATATTATAGGGGAGAACAGGGTTGATTGTCACACTTTTTACTCTCGGATGTATTTCTCAGTTATTTTCAACATGAATAGAAACACCAAGGTCTTGGGTTGAAATAGGCACCCTTTTTATCCTCATATCTTATTCCACCACGGAGAATGACTGCCCCCTCTCATTGAAGCCACGGAAGTTCAAAGCCCACTGCGGCACTGCAGGTATTGTTTACCGAAAACAGGATCCCCCATTATAGTAAATGGAAAAATGGCAATCTTTGTGGTCAATTTTTGTGTTCATAAAAATACATTTGGAAGACAATCACGGTACCAGTAATTGCTTTTAATACACCAGATGTATGACTTTGAACCGATTAATTAAACATCGCACACAGAAGAAGTTACAAGGATAATTGACTTGCTAATGTAAGCCTGCAGTACCCAGGTTGGACTTCAACTTGAATTACTCAATGAGAGGGGGCTTTTTTTGTCGTCACTTTTTGGAGTAGCTCAAACTGTGTATGTTTTGTCTCCATGAGACGCCATCTTAACCGACTTCATTTGTCTTCAAAATGCTATTGAATCTTCACATAGGTGTGAATGGTGTCACGTGATCGATGGCTTTATCCATTCATATATACAGTCATTGAGTTATAAGCCATCAAACACACCCTGTCCACTTCTGACAACCAGCCCCAACACGGGGGTTGGTTGTCACACAACATGGGGTTGGTTGACACAATGTTTGCTAGTAGCTTATTCCTTTTGTATCAGGAAAGGAAGCAATATAGCACACAGTCTTAAAAACAGCCTTTCAAAAATTCTGCATTTTATGCCTTGAGAACAACATATGACATTTTGAGTAAATGTTTAATGTATACTCCCATAATTCAAACGTTTAAAAGAAAAATACATGTTTTTTTTTTACTTTCACCTATGTAAAACATAAATTCCCCTCACCTCAATGTTTTGTCATGTTGACATGACTTGACCAGATGGATGAGTTACAATTATTACACAGTGCCCTCTAGTTTGGGAGTAATACGCACTGTCTGTGACAACCAACCCTCGGATTAACCAACCCCGGTCTCCCCGATTCAACTGAATCTGAAATAGCTCTATCTGTTCATTATCCTTGTTATAGTAGTTATTCTCCCAAAGGTATCATTACTTTCCACGGGACTACGACACCACTTATGATTATTCTATATGGCAGCCTAATACAGCTTTACAACATTTACAACATACAACTTTACAACTTGCTCTCCGAGTCAGATATCAGATCACGGTGAGGATGTCACTTCCTGTTGAGGATTGGAACTGTTTGTGATAAGACAAAGACATAGCACGTGTACACTTCCTCTATCTCTCACTCTCAGAATTACGAGGCTGTGTGAAAGTCAGCCGTGCAGAACCAGTGGTTAAACCTGATCCTCCATCTGACTGGAACATAATGTACAGAAACAGGGCTTTGTCCCCTCCGCTCACATGACAGGACAGCCAATGAGAGTGAAGAGACACAGTCAGGTTTTGTGTTCATCTGGGGGAAAAAATAGCAGCTGTGGGACCACATTTGACCGCAGGGTGTGTAAACTGATTTCTGATCTGTCGGGGGTGAAGCTCAGTTATTTTTACATCACAGTCAACTTTGTTCTTCCACGCTGCCATGTTTACGATCTGTTGACAGTGATGCCCTCAAGGAGTGAGGAGTAACTGAGGTCAAGTTCATGCATAACTTGAGGCTGTCACAAAATACTTCAGTTGTATAATGTACTACACAGCGTTTTTAAGATATAATGAACGGTGCAACATGAAGGCCATCATTATCATTGTATATCTGATATCTAACCTATCTGTATCTCATGATGATATGTTAATATGTTAGTGAAAATTTATTTTTACACATTAAAGAAGCAAACAAGCCGTGATGATGGATCCAGACAACCCAGGCTACTCATTGTAGCAGCCATCCACAACCATGCCCTACTATTAACATACTGAACCATAGCAGCTCTCTAAAGGCGTTGTACCTCATAACTAGCTACCAATAAGCCATTTCAGGCTATCAATTAAGTTAGAGTAGCTAGCTTGTTTAACTATRTWAGATGGCATGCCTGCTGGCAAGGTTGGCAGACTTCAGAAAAGCAAGCAATAACTAAATGTACTGAATAAGACTCACATTGTCACGCCCTGACCTTAGAGATCCTTTTTATGTCTCTATTTTGGTTTGGTCAGGACGTGAGTTGGGGTGGATATTCTATGTTCTATGTTGTGTATTTCTTTGTGTTTGGCCGGGTGTGGTTCTCAATCAGAGGCAGCTGTCTATCGTTGTTTCTGATTGAGAACCATACTTAGGTAGCKCRTTTTTCCACCRGTGMTTGTGGGAAGTTGACTTTGTTTAGGGCACTTTGCCTTTGAGCTTCACGGTTTGTTTTTGTAGTGTTTATTGTTTTGTTCGGCGTAATTTTTATTCAATAAAAGAAAATGTACGCTCACCACGCTGCACCTTGGTCCTCTCCTTTCAACAGCCGTGAGACACATTCCTTTTAAATCTTTTACCTAGATTGTAGCAGAGATGCAGAGACGCATATGTAGTTTCTTTAAAGAAAATAGAACCACCAGTCAGGAGGATACAGACAGCTCAAGATATGCAGAAAAATACACATATTTTTTACACAGAATTAAACATGATGATTATAGCTCTTGATTGCAGGAAAAAGCTGTTTCATGTGTTTGAAAAATACAAAATTCTCCAAAATTCTCACGTACTTTGTGGCCCGACCACGTCCAAAGCAAAGGATGAGGTGAAAAGCAATAATTCTGCATGTTTATGTATTCAAGACAAAATCATTTTAGGGGATGAAGATTGATTAATTGTTAGAGTATGACTTGTTTTACCATTTTTTATGGAGATTGCTGGAGAAATCATGTTCACAGAAACCAAACATATATTTTTTTTATTGAAATTTGATCCATCTGGGTCGGTGAATCCAGCTCAGAGCAGATCTGTCTAAGTCTGGTCATTGTTTGATCAATAATAGTAAAAATGGTAAGCACTTTTCCTATGGTCCAATGAGAGTAAGCAGAGGTTAGAAAGTGTGAGTGAGAGGATCTGTTGCAGCTTCAGTCAGTAGGTGGTGCAGCAGGCTCCAGTGCAGTGGATATCACTTATCAGCCCTGCACAGATAACACGGCTTCTGCTTGGTGCATGTGCAACCTCTCCACCGTCTAGTTTGTTAGAGGACAGTCAGTCTTATCATGTCAGCCGACGAGTTCCCTTCTCAATAACTGTTGTCCAGACCGTATTTCTAAAGAGATTTGAAATGGTATATGATAAGGAAAAACCAACTATTTTTAGCTTCTGTAAGAGACTATAGGAGAGAAGGTGTGAGGGGTGGTGGGAGTCTCTTGGGCCGCAACGTAATTGCCAGCTGATGATAGAAAGGTCAGCGGCGAGTTGAACGATCGCAGCATGTAGAGAACACACTGACCCAGACAGACCCCTACCCTTCCCCTCTATTCTGTCACTGAGTGGAATGGACTTGAGGCCCTCCACCCCGCCTTGTCCACACCCCTACTCCCCCATTTGTCTCCCAAATGGAGATTGTGCTCCATTCTTCATCTAGCCTGAGGCTGTGTTATTCCCTGCATTTCTCTACCGAGCTGTTGATTTAGTTAATTGTGATTCAGCTCTGACACAGATGCTTTGTGTCGTGGTTGCAAAATTATTTTCCACTTTCCGCCTTTAATTCTGCATGAAAAGAAATCTGTCCATTAGTTTAGCAGAGGGTGAACGAGAGAGTCATCTATATCTATATCTATATCTACACCACGTCGATAGCCTGAAACATCAGTCCCATGAATACTGTATGCTATACTTCCGCTCTGCCTTTTCCCCTTCATTCAGCCTGCTTGACCTTTCCCCCGCTCTTGTCAATTCTCCAAATCTTTTTGACATTGACAACAGCGCTGTTTACATCGGGCTCTTCCCTCGGCATGTCTTTGTTTACTTACCGATACAGACTGACGTCAGAGAGCGGGATAACACTTCCTCCCTGGGGACAACGTTAAAAGGACAAAAATCCACAGAGATGGTTTTGTTCCCTTTCTCAGACCTGAAATATAAATGGCTGCCCGAGTGACGAAACAACAGCAAAAGATAGTTGACCCCATGCTGACCCTCGTTGGATACCGTAGTGACTCTGATTGTCAGATAGTGTGCCAGAGATGATGTGACAGACCGGGGCCGTCACATAAGCTCTAACATTTGTTTAGTCTTGGACCTTCTTGATTATTCAAATGCAATTGACTCAGATTGTCTTATTTTTGGAGTTCTGTAAAGCCTTTGACACAATTGAACATGAATTTCTCTTTAGGTCACTTAAACTGTTTGGCTTCGGGGAAAATTTTATCAAAGTCATTTGCATGTTTTACAAAGATAGAAATAGTTCTGTGTTACTAAACCTTAATACATCCAAAATAGTCAGTATCAACAGAAGTGTACAACAGGAATGCCCAATTTCGCCATTTTATTCATTTTGGTTGTGGAACTTCTATCTCTAGTTATTCTGAATAATGCAAATCTGTATGGCTTAACCATTTTTAACAAAGAAATCAAAATTTCCCAACTGGCTGATGATACTACTACTCCATGACCAAACTTCTTGACGCACGGATCCCTTTAGCAGGATCATTTTTATCAACAACCGCTGCATCTTTGAGTTAATAAAACAGCATACGAACATGGTCTATTTTTTGCTTTTTTGACTAAGGCAGCTCCAAAATGCAGGTGTTTCAGCCTAGCTCAGTGCTTTCTGTGGTGGTGGGGCAGCCAGCAAAAAATACAGAGCGTAGGGGTTGGGAATGTTCTCTAGTTGCGCCGTGATTGGCTCAGTGTTCTGTCACTCATGGGGACATTATGTCATTGCAAAATCTACAGGGAGAGCTCGAAATTTCAAGCCCCTTGGGTGCGGCCAATGTATTCAACCTTTTCTGGCCCATGGTGTTGAATGTCTATCTTTTTAAGCTAGGAAAAGAGACCCTTAAACCCAGACTTGGACCACACACCCACTCCACTGAATAGCAGGCTGGTGATTGCTTTGCAATGCTTGCAGTTAGCCACTGATTCCTTCCAAACCACTCATTGTTGAATTTGAGATTTCCAACTTGTTGTGTATTGTTTGTGTCCAATGGCCGATGAGCACCGATACATTTTATCTATAATTTTTCTTCATAATTTATCTTCATATGACAAGGATTGAAAAGGATTTGCCAGTAGATTGTCGACTTGATTCATGATGATGACTGCTAGCTAAGATTTTGAAAGTATGATGCTGACATTATCAGTCCAATCAAAGCTACGGTAGATATAACGTGATTTGGCGTAATTTTATCTGTGGCCAATGACCTTGAGCCTTCTTGGATGGGCACTTCTAATGTAACTCTATGGCAGCACCCAAGGGGCTTGAATTTACAAGCTCTACCCATACATTTTGCGGTAACGTAGTGTCCCTATCAGTGACAGAACACTAAGCTACCGTTAGCTAACAAGCTAGCAGCTAATTCCGTGGCTATATACATTATGTAGCTTGCTAACTAGCTAGCAACTCGTTTGTTACTGTATCCTCTGACCTAATAGTTCCAGCACCTTGCTCTGTTATTTACCAGGCGAATAAGCTAGCTAGCAAGTTGTGTGTTTATTTAGATAGCCTCAGTGCAATATAACCAAACAAAGCAATTTACAACCTTCTCTAAACACATCAATGGCTATGCATATATGGCAAGTATCAAGTTGTGTGTATTTGTCAACATTTTATGGGATGAGTAGATGGACATAACCTACTGCAATCATTCTGTCCGTACACATTACATTTTTTTTTTTTTTGGCACACAGTGACTGTGTGTGTGGGAGAGAGGGAGCATGACCCCTTTGGCCATTAGTCTTTGAGTTCTTCCTTGGTAAGATAGTCTTCACAAATACTGCTGGTTGTCATCTCTTCCAGTGTGCGTCATCAGGGTGTCAGGAGTTAGGAAGCCCACCTGCCTGCTCTGCCCCTCCAGAAATTGAGAGGCATAATGGCCGATAGCAGTGTTTATTAGTTCATTGATTTGTCATGCCCGTGCCGTATCAATCAGTCTGCACAATGAAACAAATGATTTGATTAGTGACCTGTGATTGAGTACTACATGTGGCACAGTTATTCTTGTCCTTATAATCACTGGTMTTCAAGAAACATGTTACAATTCACACAAAGTGTTCAACTAGGTTTCCTTGACTATGGTTTCCAACATACGATCGGCAGAACTTCACTGAAGAGCAACAATATGTTTTCATTGTAATTCTATTTGCAGAATACCTCATTGAACATGTTACTAGTTTCTGGTCACAAAGTGGCATTGTAAATTTGACTGAACACAGTTTAGCAACAATGGATAAGTCTGCCCTCTTCTTCCTCATCAGTACAGTTAGAAACAGTAGTAGTAGTTTTGGGGACAAATGTTTGATGGTGGGCAGCATGGTCAGCAGCATCTGGAAGACAGGAGGGGGCAGCGTCTGCTGGAGGAGCTGCTGGGGTTGTCCGCACACAGCAATGCCATTGGTCAGCTGAACAACTACCTTATAGTTTCCTGAGTGTTTGAACACAAACAGATTAGTTGAAAGGCACGCTGTCAGGTCTGGAGCAAAMGAACACACAGTGCCTTCAGAAAGTATTCAGACCCCTTGACTTTTTCCACATTTTGTTACGTTACAGCCTTATTCTAAAATGGATTAAATAAAACAAAAACGTCAGGAAACTACACACAATACCCCATAATGACAAAGTGAAAATAGTTTTTTAGAATRTTTGCAAATGTATTAAAATTAAAAAACAGAAATACCTTATTTACATAAGTATTCAGACCCTTTGCTATGAGACTCAAAATTGAGCTCAGGTGCATCCTGTTTCCATTGATCATCCTTGAGATATTTCTACAACTTGATTGTAGTCCACCTGTGGTACATTCAACTGATTGGACATGATTTGGAAAGGCACACACCTGTCTATATAAGGTCCCACAGTTGACAGTGRATGTCAGAGCAAAAACCAAAACTCGAGGTCAAAGGAATTGTCCMTAGAGCTCCGAGACAGGATTGTGWRYAGGCACAGATCTGGGGAAGGGRACCAAAARATTTCTGTAGCATTGAAGGTCCCCAAGAACACAGTGGCCTCCAWCATTCTTAAATGAAAGAAGTTTGGAACCACCAAGACTCTTCCTAGAGCTGGCCGCCCGGCCAAACTGAGCAATCGGGGGAGAAGGGCCTTGGTCAGGGAGGGGACCAAGAACCTGATGGTCAGTTTGACAGAGCTCTAGAGTTCCTCTATGGAGACGGCAGAACCTTCCAGAAGGCCAACCTTCTCTGCAGCACTGCACCAATCAGGCCTTTATGGTAGAGTGGCCAGACGGAAGCCTCTCCTCAGTAAACGGCATATGACAGACTGCTTGGAGTTTGCCAAAAGGCAAAGGACTCTCAGAACATGAGAAACAAGATTCTCTGGTCTGATGAAACCAAGATTGAACTCTTTGGCCTGAATGCCAAGCGTCATGTCTGGAGGAAACCTGGCACCATCCCTATAGTGAAGCATGGGGATGWATTTTAGCGGCAGGGACTGGGAGACTAGTCAGCATCGAGGCAAAGATGAACAGAGCAAAGTACGGAGAGATCCTTGATGAAAACCTGCTCCAGAGGGCTCAGGACCTCAGACTGGGGCAAAGGTTCACCTTCCAACAGGACAACGATCCTAAGCACACAGCCAGGACAACGCAGGAGTGGCTTCGGGACAAGTCTCTGAAAGTCCTTGAGTGGCCCAGCCAGAGTCTGGACTTAAACCCGATCAGACATCTCTGGAGAAACTTGAAAATAGCTGTGCAGCAACACTCCCCATCCAACCTGACAGAGCTTGAGAGGATCTGCAGAGAAGAATGGGAGAAACTCCCCAAATACAGGTGTGCCAAGCGTGTAGCGTCATACCGAAGAAGACTTGAGGTTGTAATCGCTGCCAAAGGTGCTTCAACAAAGTACTGAGTAAAGGTTCTGAATACTTATGTAAATGTGATATAAAAAAAATGTTTAGTAAACATTTCTAAAAACCTGTTTTTGCTTTGTCATTATGGGGTATTGTGTGTAGATTGATGAGGGAAAAAAACAATTTAATACATTTTAGAATAAGGCTGTAACCTAACAAATGTGGAAAAAGTAAAGGGGTCTGAATACTTTCTGAAGGCACTGTATATACCGTAGAAAAGGCTTTTCTTCCAAAAATAACATTTGTAGCTTTAAAATATCACAACAGGAAAATGTGACTGAATCCTAATAATTCCAGTCCATATCATAGAACAGCCCCCTTTCAGGCTATGGTACTGTCCCCACTGTTGACAATTGACAATATTTACTGGTATGTTAACAAAAGCTTGATTTGCAACAAACAAAATGTCACATACAAGAACTTAGTGGGGGATGATGGGACTACAATATGAGCATAATTCAATTTAAATGAAACGTAAGAGTAGTCGTTATGTTGGAACATCGCTTCAGTCTTCACTACAGGACTGGGCATAGAGGTGGTTGAGAGAGCACACGGGGGCTACGTCCCAATTTCCCAATTCTCCACCCTTCTCCCTAACCAATAATTGACCAATGAGAACAGAYCTATGGAATTGGCCGGAACTAGAAGAGGAGCGTCTCTCTTCTCCGTCTCTAACATGAACATTTTATTCGACAGTAAAGTAAAAAAAAAACAATTGTGGCTTATGTTATAGTTTTTCTGAAATCTGAAGTTTTGTTGTCTGCTATTTTCGATTGGAATATATAGCACTAGCAGGTCAGATCAGTGCATTAGGTTCAGTGCAGTACACTACGTTAGTACAGTTAGCTAACAATTTACAGTACCAGTAGCTAGCTGCGTATTCTGACAGGCTGTCTCATCATCATCAAAATAGTCTAATGGCTGACATATTTCCATACTAGGCTGAAATCATAAAGTGTGATTTTATAGTAGGCCTATGTTTTGTCACACAGAGCTAGCTAACGTTAGCTACTTTGAAATTACTAACAAACGTTACTGTAGCTAGCTAGCTGTTGACATTGAATACAAATGCACTTACTTATGCAACGTGCATGTGTTTGTGGTACTATCCCACTTATGAGTGGCCCATCTTACAAAAAAGCGTCAGATGGGAGCCTTGTCCTGAAACCCACCAGCTTCTACAGATGCGTCATTGAGAGCATCCTGTCTGGCTGCATCACCGCCTGGCAAGGCAGCCGCACCGTACCCCGGAAGATCACCAAGGACTTCGGCCATGGCCTGTTCCCTCACCAGCAGGCTCAACCTGCTGTTCACCTGCACCTTAGATATTATTTCCACTGACTTTCTATAACAGTATTGCTTCTGTCCCTCCCCTTGTCCCAACATGGGCTTGAACTAGGGACTCTCTAAACACACACGCACACATGCACACACACACACACACACACACACACACACACACACACACACACACACACACACACACCTGTCTCTTATACACATCTAGATGTGTATAAGAGACAGCACACACACACACACACACACACACACACACACACACACACACACACACACACACACACACACACAGAAGAACCAACCCACACATGTTATGTTCTTCTATCATCAAATTCATTTCTATTCAAAATCCTATTTTCCCTTACCTTGAAGAGCCACTGATCACGATGATTGGCACTTGTGTTTTTCTGTTGCTCATTCGAAAAACGAGATTTCAGTCTTAGAGGTGTGTTTCCTGACCAATTCCGTGTTTGGTTAATGATGTTTATCCCCCTTGAGACAATGTAGAATCGGAAGCCTATTTCACTTCCTCAAAATCCCAAGAATGAATCTAAGATAACTCAAGAAATCTGTAATAAATGTTGACGTTTTTAAGAGGATGTTTTAGTTGTGCAATTTTATATCTAACTAAGGTGTTTGGTGCAATATTTCTCAAGCAAAAAAATGCTTACGTAAATAGTTGGAGCTGCTGGGCAGGTCTGTCTCACGGTCWATGCTATTGGACAYAGTAGACACACCACTCTCTCTCTCTGTGGCAAATGGACATCATCAAATCAAAACCCAATCTCCATTTACCCGTTGTGACGCACGGATGTTCCAAACTCACTTTTAGCCAAGACTGACTTCATGACAAAAATTATTCTATTTACACTTTGTAGAAAATTTTGACTCTAGAATAACTGTTTCTGACTCATATCAGAACCAACCAACACACACACTACCATCACTGCTGCTATTATTTATTACTATTTATGCTTAACAAAAATATAAACACAACATGCAAGTGTGCGTCCCATGTTTCATGAGCTGAAATAAAAGATCCCAGAAATGTTCCATATGCACAAAACTTATTTCTCTCCAATTCTGTACACAAATGTATTTACATCCCTGTTAGTGAGCATTTCTCCTTTGCCAAGATGATCCATCCACCTGACAGGTGTGGGATATCAAGAAGCTGATTAACAGCATGATCATTACACCTTGTGCTGGGGACAATAAACGGCCACTTTAAAATGTGAAGTTTTGTCACACAACACAATGCCACAGATGTCTCAAGTTTTGAGGGAGCGTCCAATTGGCATGCTGACTGCAGGAATGTTGACCAGAGCTGTTTCCAGATAATCTAATGTACATTTGTCTACCATAAGCCGCCTCCAACATTATTTTAGAGAATTTGGCAGTGTAACCACACCAGCCCAGGACCTCCTCATCCGGCTTCTTCACCTGCGGGATCGTCTGAGACCAGCCACCCGGACAGCTGATAAAACTGTGTAATTTCTGAACAAACTGTCAGAAACCGTCTCAGGGAAGCTCATCTGCGTGCTCGTCGTCCACACTAGGGTCTTGACCTGACTGCAGTCCAGCGTCGTAACTGACTTCAGTGGGCAAATGCTCACCTTCATTGGCCACTGACACGCTGGAAAAGTGTGCTCTTCAAGGATGAATCCCAGTTTCAACTGTACCGGACAGTGATGTCAACGTTGTGAACAGAGTGCCCCATGGTGGCGTGGGGTTATGGTATGGGCAGGCATAAGCTATGGACAACGAACACAATTGCATTTTATCAATGGCAATTTGAATGCACAGAGATATCGTGACGAGATCCTGAGGCCCATTGTCGTGCCATTTATCCGCCATCAACTCATGTTTCAGCATGATAATGCATGGCCCCATGTCGCAAGGATCTGTACACGATTCCTGGAAGCTGAAAATGTCCCAGTTCTCRCATGCCTGGCATACTCCCCAGACATGTCACCTATTGAGCATGTTTGAGAATCTCTGGGTCGACGTGTACGACAGAGGTGGCAACCCAGCAACGAGGCACACTTGCTCGTTGAACATGAGATATAGTTCAGCCTTTACAGGAAGCAGACCTTCAAGTGGGTGGTTAAAAATACTCTGTGGTATGCTGAGTATTTTGTGGCAATGATCTAGAGAGAATCTGCCTCTCAGCCCCCTAGTAGTGACACGAAAAAACATGCTGCCAATCAGTTGACTTTCAAGGAGTACTTGGAGGTCCCACCCCACCTGCAAGCACCCAGTCCACACCTCTACCCGCATCAGTCCTCCACTCCTGTAAGGGCTATTTCAGCAGCTGGGCCACTGTCGATGCCCTAGACACCTGTGGCCGGCTGGGCCTCTGTCCGTGCCCTAGACACCTGTGGCCGGCTGGGCCTCTGTCCGTGCCCTTGACACCTGTGCCCGGCTGGCATGCTAGTAGCTACCAATAGACTTCCTGTCATTGTGCTGATGCTAGATAGCATTGGCTCGCTACCTTCATACTGGACACAGAGACATAAAATGGTATCCCCAAGTTCATTTCCCTGGGGAAGTAGATAAAGGGCCTCTGCCAAAATCCCGAAGTATCCCTTTAAGTGCGGGTAAATGGAACATAATACAAATTGTATGCACTTTTCTCTCTGTGTGTATTCTGACCTTTTAACTTAAGCATGAGAGTACCATACTATTTACCCGCTATTTGTTTGGGGTGGAGATCTAATAAATGAAGGTGTGTCTACAGATACACTGTATTCTGACCTTGACTTCATTCCCTAATAATTCCACCGTCTTTATGCGCATGAATAAGGTCGAGAGAACCAGGAAGTGGAAATAGCATCTGTTTCTTTTTTTTCCCAATAGGATCTAAATGCACTGTGATTTTTTGATTGATAAGAGCTATGCAAATGAGTAATCCGTTTGGAAAAGGGGATTGTAAATACACATAGCAACTGTTTGCTGATGATTCCTAGAGACGAATATATAACCAGTCGTATGGAAGTAAACTGAAAATCATGTTATGACATGTATTGCGGACCCTTTCCCACAGTGAAGTAGGCTATAAATAGCTACCTCGCTGTATGCCCTCATAATTTGCAGGGAGGAAATTTGGAAACCTGAGCTTTTCTCCATTTTATTTGACAATTTGTATCATGTTAAATTTTATCCACTATCGGGAGCCACAGTCAGTAATACCCACACACATTTATAACTGTCACTTTAGTTTTCGTTTTCTTCCAATTTGTCGCCAACATTTTCTATCCTTCCATTCCATTTACCTGTCTTTCCTCTGTCATGTTCGTGTAGTTGTTCCTGAGGGTCGCTAGCAATAGTGGATCAAATGAAGCTAATGTTGTGGAATAATTTGGGACATGTAGCCTATTTGAATCATTATGGATCTCGGACCACACGTAGCAGGTTAAACCTGGAGCCTGGCGCACGGTTCACCACGACTGAACCGTTGTCATACAYTTCCATGGTCAGTGAGGATTAGGATAGATTTATAGGACTATTGTTTGACCCCTATTTTTTTTATTCATCAATATTCCGTGCATAAAGGCTCTCCAACCTTTCCTAGCCTTATAATGTGCCAAAATAATCTACAGAATAAATCTAATAAAATAATCAAATGTATTCTACCAGTTGGTGCTAAAATGCAGACGAATATGCATATATTTAGATGGCTTTCTTTCATTGATCCCTAATGTTCTGGACCTGTTCTCTACATTGTATTCCAGTGAATCTGTCAACAAAATTAGAATTAAAGGTACACTGTGTTTAAAGGGATGGCTTGACCTCTTAAGGATTAGCCCCTTTAAAAAAAAAAATCTACTAAAATGACATACCCAAATCTAATTGCCTGTAGCTCAGGCCCTGAAGCAAGGATATGCATTTTCTTGGTACCATTTGAAAGGAAACACTTTGAAGTTTATGCAAATGTGAAAGGAATGTAGTAGAATATAACACAATAGATCTGGTAAAAGATAATACAAAAGACAAAACCAACTGTTCTTTTCAATTTTTTTGTACCATCATCTTTGAAATGCAAGAGAAAGGCCTTAATGTATTATTCCAGCCCAGGTGCAATTTAGATTTTGTCCACTAGATGGCATCAGTGTATGTGCAAAGTTTTAGACTGATCCAATGAACCATTGCATTTCTGTTCAAAATGTTGTGTCAAGACTGCCCAAATGTGCCTAATTTGTTTATTAATACGATTTTCATGTTCAAAATTGTGCACTCTCCTCAAACAATAGAATGGTATTATTTCACTGTAATAGCTACTGTAAATTGCAGTTAGATTAACACGAATTTAAGCTTTCTGCCAATATCAGATATGTCTATGTCCTGAGAAATGTTCTTATTACTTACAACCTCATGCTAATCACATTAGACTACATTAGCTCAACCGTCTCGAGGAAGGGACACCGATCCCAAATAAGTTCTAAGGTAAATGTACTGAAACCCCTATTGAATACAAACTCCACCAGAAAATCTGTTGGAGGGTTGGACGGTTTTCAGAGGTTGATTTCAATTTCAACAGTATTCTTCCCTTCCTCTTAATTTACTCTGAGAACAAAAGCCCTTAGCTGAATGCTCTAATTACATTTTGATCAATTAATGTGTCTTTGAATGCTGCATTGTATAAAAACGTTTCATTCTCAAGTCTTCCGCCAATTCTGTCTTTAATTAGTTCCTTAGTTTACAATAAAAACAACTTAGCAGCGTTATGTTTTTGATGTAAACCCAATCTTACATTTATAGTTTAAGCCCTTTCTCTTAATTGGGATAAACAAAATTGTACTCCTATGGTGTTTAGGCTTAACACATACCCTATACCCTACAGGTATATATATATACAAGTTCAAATCCTGATGAGGGTGAGTTGTTTGACAAAAAGAGACGGGTTTTCATATTTTAAAAAGGTTACGGCGTCAGAGGAGCAAGGATTGTCGTAAGAAGCTCAATGGTTTTCTACTGTCAGATTCTCACGGTAAGGGTCGGTGTCGCCAAGTATGTACATTTTTGGTACAAAATGCCCCCCCATTTCGCTACAATTACAAATTCTTGAATGCGCAACCTCGACCGATTAATTATATCCTTGGGGCATTCATGTGCTCATGAGAAGTGGAAAACTTGGAAGTGGGAAGTCGTAAATCCGACATGATTGTTGGATTTACAGTGATGATTTTGGCATGGAATTTAAATTACGCTAAACTAGGGGAACTTTAACTAACATCGCTTTTTGGTTTGAAGTTGTGTGTTTTTCAAGTGCATGCGCATACGCCCAGATGTGTGTGTGTGTGTGTGTGTGTGTGTGGGGTTGTGTGTGTGTGTGTGTGTGTGTGTGTGTGTGTGTGTGTGTGTGTGTGTGTGTGTGTGTGTGTGTGTGTGTGTGTGTGTGTGTGTGTGTGTGTGTGTGTGTGTGTGTGTGTGTGTGTGTGATCAACACTATACGTGTATATGCTTGGGTGTGTGTTTTGATGTGTTCTGTGTACACTCCTTAGTGTTCTTGGAAACGATTACGAAGGTCACTTTCCAATCACTCCAACTGTGGAACTGATTGAAAGCAGGTGTGGGACTGAGCCCCAATACCACTGAGACCTGCTGAAGCGGAAAACAGAGTGAGGCAATGCCTGAAAAGCAGAAACAGAAAAACAACATTAGCAAGTGTTTTTCATCAATGTTTCTCCAAGCTGGAACATAAACACATACTGTACAAACACACTTATCCTTTCAAGAGCGGGGAAAGGGAGATGTGGACAAAGAATGTGTGAGCCCGTACCCATCGGTGTGGTAAGAGAGCCAAAAGCACAAACAGAGCACATGGCGCTGAGGGAGGAGAGAGAAGGAAGTGGAAGCGTGTGTGTGCATCGGGTTGTTGAGAGAAGGGGAGGGCATTGGTGGTGGCGGTGGAGTGTGCGGCGTCACACTGCACTGGCTCACTCCGGTTTAGACTGCTTTTAGCTGGCCCTGTGCCACGACGACGTTGCGAGGTTAGTGCAGGGGTGGCGGCGGGGTTACTTAGCGCCTCGTCTGCCCTTTGCATGTCAGACAAAATGCAGGGACCCGGCTCTAGCGTTGACAGATGCAGCAGGTGTGTGACTGTGTGTCTGTCTGTTTCACAGTACGCTGTGTCCATAGTGTAAGGAACCCCTCTGGGTGATGAGTCACAGCATGCCAGGGAGGAAACTGTCCCACACACATTTGAAATATTTATTTGAATCCACCAATCAAATTTATATTAAAAAGGATCCAAACATTTCAAAGGTCCCTGTATGCATGACACTCAAGTGTACAGAACACTCCTTCTCTAAAACAACTAGGCTGCCCACGACAGCTGAAACAGAGCAGTACCTAGCCAACCGCTTTGCCCTAGTTTTGTCAGGCCTGGAGGCCACGCACTGCAGACCTGTGTACATAGCCCGAGACTGCCAAATATCAGAGCCACCAGCTTGCACCTAGACCCGAGGCTGTCCAAGCATGCCGCGAGGGGCTGGTATTTAAGAAGCTTGTCGGCTAAGGCCTGCTCCATGTAGCCGTCAAATGAGCAGCCCACTTCCAAAATGAGCCCCTCCCCCCACAACAACAACATCTGGCATATATGGGCCACAGGAAAACACGTCAAAACCGTCTTCCTCTTACACAATAACGTTTATGGATGTGTACTTTTGGTGAGACTCCCTGTCTCACCTCGCTGGCTATGAGGTCGACAACGTGGTTATGTCTAGCAATGTACAAATCCAATCCATTACATTTAACTCATGAAGATCACAAAATGGAACATGGTTTGCAGGGTACCAGAGTGCTAGATTAGATTTTGTTTGTAGAACTTGCAGCCTTAATAGTAAAGGTGAGAACGTCCTCCGCAACGGCAGCATTCTGGTACATGGAATGGGAGACAGCGTGGTCAGCACAGTATAGAGCAGCGAGTTTCCCCTGCAGCCTCAGGCCAGTCCAGTGTCGCAGTTGCTGCATCCGTCTGATACCAAGGAGCGTTGTCCTGGATGAGATGTTCCATCATGGGTGACAGAAGCCTCCACAACAACACAGGGATCTGCCGCAACTGCATCAGAGCCGGTGACTGACTCAGTTTGCATATCAGTCCGTATCCATCTGAGCGCCACTCCAGGCCAGTTGCGCAGGTTGTTGAGGTCTGGTCAGTCTGAGCAATTGGACGAGTGTCCAATTTTCCATTGGCCTTTCTCCATTGCCCTCAGTGTCCTACACACACACACACACACACACACACACACACACACACACACACACACACACACAACACACCACACCACACACCACACACACACACACACACACTGTGCTTTAGTCTTAGTTCTCCATTCTGTATTTGAGATCCCCCAAAGCCAGTTTATCTGCTTTTGCAGAACAATAAGAAAGTTCTAGGAGACATAGGAATAGGACAACCAGAATGTTACACAATACAACAAAATTAAATGTTGCATGCAAACCATTGTTCGCATGACACTTGACATAGTCCTATATTCTTATTCGTTTTGAGCCCCTCCCAATCTTCTACAATGAGATGGATGAGCGTTTCTGATTTAAATTGCCCCAAGAGGCTTTTTAGATCAGATACGGTGTCCAAATCAATGAAGTTATATCCCATTTGGAAGATACAGTCTGAGCTGTGTCAAATCACAGAGTATGTGGCACCTCTCTACACACATAGTTTTCGGGCAAACACATCTCTACCATCTCTACCAATGCCTTGCAGAGGCAGCATATACAATAGAACCAGTGCTCTGTATACTCTGGAGACACACCGGTCAGACACATGGCACTGAACAGGAGAGCCATTTCTACCGCTGTGCCTGGGTTACACAGTGTAGAGGATCTTTGGATGGTTTGGCGGACAGTCACCCCCCCCCTGGTCTGGAGGGGCATTTCCACTGGTCTGGAGGGGCATTTACACTGGTCTGGAGGAGCATTTACCCTGGTCTGGAAGGGCATTTACACTGGTCTGGTAGGGCATTTACACTGGTCTGGAAGGGCATTTCACTGGTCTGGAGTGGCATTTTACACTGGTCTGGAGGGCATTTACACTGGTCTGGAGGGCATTTACACTAGTCTGGAGGGGCATTTACACTGGTCTGGAGGGGCATTTACACTAGTCTGGAGGAGCATTTACCCTGGTCTGGAGGGGCATTTACACTGGTCTGGAGGGGCATTTACACTAGTCTGGAGGGCATTTACCCTGGTCTGGAAGGGCATTTACCCTGGTCTGGAGGGGAATTTACACTGGTCTGGAGGGAAATTTACACTGGTCTGGAAGGCATTTACACTGGTCTGGAGTGGCATTTACACTGGTTTGGAGGGGCATTTACACTGGTCTGGTGGGGCATTTCACTGGTCTGGAGGGGCATTTACACTGGTCTGGAGGGCATTTACACTGGTCTGGTGGGGCATTTACACTGTCTGGAGGGCTTTCACTGGTCTGGAGGGGATTTCACTGATCTGGAGGGGCATTTACAATGGTCTGGAAGGGCATTTACACTGGTCTGGAAGGGCATTTACACTGGTCTGGAGGGGATTACACTGGTCTGGAGGGCATTTACACTGGTCTGGAAGGGCATTTACACTGGTTTGAGGGCATTTACACTGGTCTGGAGGGGCATTTACACTGGTTCTGGTGGGGCCTTTACACTGGTCTGGAAGGGCATTTACTGGTCTGGTGGGGCATCATGGTCTTGAGGGGATTTTACACTGGTCTGGAGGGGATTTACACTGGTCTGGAAGGGGCATTTACACTGGTCTGGAGTGGCCATTTACAATGGTTGAGGGCCATTTACACTGGTCTGGTGGGGCATTTCACTGGTCTGGAGGGGCATTTACACTGGTCTGGAGGGGCATTTACACTGGTCTGGTGGGCCATTTACACTGGTCTGGAGGGCGCATTTCACTGGTCTGGAGGGGATTTCACTGATCTGGAGGGGCATTTACCAATGGTCTGGAAGGGCATTTACCTGGTCTGGAAGGGATTTACACTGGTCTGGAGGGGCATTTACACTGGTCTGGAGGGGCATTTACACTGGTCTGGAAGGGCATTTACGTTTGAGGGGCATTACACTGGTTTGGAGGGGCATTTCACTGGTCTGGAGGGGCATTTACACTGGTCTGGAGGGCATTTACACTGGTTTGGAGGGGCATTTACACTGGTTTGGAGGGGCATTTCACTGGTCTGGAGGGGCATTTCACTGGTCTGGATGGGCATTTACACTGGTCTGGAGGGGCATTTACCTGGTTTGGAGGGGCATTTCACTGGTCTGGAGGGGCATTTCACTGGTTTGGAGGGCATTTACACTGGTTTGGAGGGGCATTTACACTTGGTCGGAAGGGCATTTACACTGGTTTGGAGGGGCATTTCACTGGTCTGGAGGGGCAATTTCACTGGTTTGGAGGGGCATTTCACTTGGTTTGGAGGGGCCTTTACACTGGTCTGGAGGTCATTTACACTGGTCGGAAGGCATTTACACTGCCTGGAGGGGCATTTACACTGGTCTGGAGGGGCATTTACACTTGTCTGGAAGGGCATTTAACACTGGTCTGGAGGGCCTTTACACTGGTCTGGTGGGGCTTTTACACTGGTCTGGTGGGGCCTTTACAACTGGGTCTGGAGGGCAATTTACACACTCGGTCTGATGGGGCCTTTACACTGGTCTGGAGGGGCCTTTACACTTACTGGAAGGGCATTTACACTGGTCTGGTGGGGCATTTACACTGGTCTGGAGGGGAATTTACACTGGTCTGGAGGGGCATTTACACTGGTCTGGAAGGGCATTTACACTGGTCTGGAGTGGTATTTACACTGGTTTGGAGGGGCATTTACACTGGTCTGCCTGGTAGCATGGATCTTTGGTCACGGGTTATAAAACCTCTGAATCGGCATGAATGGAGACTCTGGACTGGAATCCTCCTCAGTGCAGTGAAGCTCTTGGCTGAGTTATGAGGTGAGGCCAAAGGTCGTGACCTGTCCCTTAACACAGCCTCCTCCAGTGGCCTGACTGAATCCAACAACTACGTTTCCCCTGTATTCTTGAGCCATATAAACCAGAAACAGAAGTCGTCTACCACGTGTTCTACCCCCCTCTAGTTCGCCTCAAAAACAGTTTGCCGCTATGAGTACCCCATGCTATCTCTGGGCTATCATTACCATGTAAAAAAGCTTTGCATTCTTTACCAAGAAGCGTGTATGTGAATTCCATGGAATAAATCTATATACATGCATGTGGCTTCCTCACCTGTGGGGTCGTCTGAGACCCGGCACCCGGACAGCTGATGAAACGAAGGAGTATTTCTGTCTGTAATTAAGCCCTTTTGTGGGGAAAAACTCATTGTGATTGGCTAGGCCCACCCTTGGCTGCGCCCCTGCCCAGTAATGTGAAATCCATAGATTAGCGTCTAATGAATTTATTTCAATTGACTGATTTCCTTATACGACCTGTAACTCAGTAAAATTGTTGAAATTGTTGCGTGTTGCGTTTATAACTTTGTTCATCGTACATGCATATGTTGACACAAGCGTGTCTATTCCGATTTACACACTGGTACATTATTGTTGAAATGACCTGACGAAGAGCCTAATGGGATTGACATGTTGTCATTTGTGCGTCTTAATAAATCACTGGGAAACATTACAGAGATAACGAACATGACTTCTTTCATGATATTTATTGTTAACCCCTCGGTGTTTGGTTGCCGCTTCAACTAGTCAAGAGATAAATCAAATATCAACTCTCAAGAATCGATGAATGAACATGGAATGGAAATCAAACTGGACGTCTGATAATGGCCGGAAAAACAAATTAGAATTCTATCTCCACTTGATAACCTGAGGTGACTGGAATTGAAATAGTCCGTCTCCGGTGATGACAGCGGACTGAGTTGGCGAGTCCTGTTTGGACACTGTCCTCCCCAGGGTCCACAAATAGTGACACTCTCATCTGACTCTCAGTGTGTTGACTTGTTCTGTAGCCTGTTCCATCCTGTGACTCGGGGCCGGCCCTGCCAATAAGCATCATAAGCATCCGCTTGAGAATTAGAAGAGTAGAATACAGGAGTTAAAATGTGCTTGTGCATCAGCAGTTTTCCTCTTGTTCAATAAGCCCATGTCAGCTAACCTTTATTGAATTGCTAGGTGAATTAGTCTAGCAAGCTATCTAAACCTTGTAGTAATCCTGGCCAAATTTGCGACCAGGCACGCAGAGCACGTGTCCAGGGGCCCTGACCTCCAGGTGCCCTGACCTCCAGGTGCCCTGACCTCCATGGGCCCTGACCTCCATGGGCCCTGACCTCCAGGTGCCCTGACCTCCAGGTGCCCTGACCTCCAGGTGCCCTGACCTCCATGGGCCCTGACCTCCAGGTGCCCTGACCTCAGGTGCCCTGACCTCCATGGGCCCTGACCTCCAGTGCCCTGGCTCCAGGTTCCCTGAACCTCCAGGTGCCCTGACCTCCATGGGGCCGACCTCCCAAGGTGCCCTGCCTCCAGTGCCTGACTCCAGGTACCCTGACCCATGGGCCCTGACCTTCCAGGTGCCCTGACCTCCAGGGCCCTGACCTTCCATGGCCCTGACCTCCAGCGTGCCCTGACCTCCATGGCCCTGGACTTCCAGGTTGCCCTGACTCCAGGTGCCCTGACCGCCAGGTGCCCTGACCTCCATGGGCCCTGACCTCCAGTTGCCCTGACCTCCAGAGTGCCCTACCTCCATGGGCCCTGCCTCCAGTGCCCTGACCTCCATGGCCCTGACCTCAGGTGCCCTGACCTCCAGGTGCCCTGACCTCCATGGGCCCTGACCTCCAGGTGCCCTGACCTCCAGGGGGCCCCCATTTATTTTGTTATTCACTCTCACCCATATATTGTATGAACATGGCATAAAGTCATGGCAAAATGTATAGAATTGCAGGAAATTTGCTTTAAAACTGCAAAATGTTGTCCGACCCATGGCTCATTCCCAAAAGGATCGGGCCGGCACTGCTGTGACTGTCTGAGGTGGGTGTCTGTAGCATAACTGTCTGTTGTGGGAAGCAACTTGCACCAGCCTGATCCTGTCCCTGACTTTCAGATACATCGTCTGATTCCCGCCACTCTATCTATGGATTTCATAACGTCGATCTAGCTGTCATCATGTGTTAGTCGGTACTGGGCTGTAAAAATTGGATTTATGTCTAATTTATTCTGATGTTTTGCCAAATGCATTTTCTATTGATGACTTTGTTCTGAAATAAATATTATTTAATTGTAATTTTTATTCAATTTTTATTTACTAATTATTGCCCTCAAAATATAACAGCAAGAAACAGTTGAGTGTCATATCCTTGCTTGCCAAAGACGTAGTCTCTCGACACCTGCATATATGGTCAGGATGAGAAATTCATTTCCTGGACTGGACAAACTTGATCTCCGTGCTGATGATCATGTTGTCCTGATTCAGATCTTGAGCGTATATTGGCCGTAAATAGCCACCTGATGACTCCCAAACCAAATGAAGCCACATCATGGGCAAGCAAGAGGGGCTACTTCAAACCTCCTCATCTCCTCCCCACCATAACCATGATCCACATACGGTGTACCCACTACCCGGTACATATTGCTCTTCTCAGATTAGGTAGGCGTAGATATGTACTCATGTCATCAAGTATGCGCGCCTGATAATACTTTACATGTATGACATACCAATCACACCTCCTGACTACTTCATGTAACTGTGGCGTAAACACCTATCCTGCTGCGCCTGCGGCGCCCCGATCCCCACGCATCACTCCATCAACATTGTTGTACTGCGGTTGGGAGATAGATCCTCTTTCACTTTCCAGGAATGTGTACCCAGGTCCTGTTCCAGGAGACAGAATGTGACTGGGTGCTTGAGGAAAAGTTCAGCCAGTCCTCTCTTGAGTCTGAGAGGAAAGAGAGAGGAGGGGGGAGATAAGGAGAGTGAGAGGGAGAGAGGGAGGAGCGGGAGGGAACTGGAATAGCCCTTAGAGTCGSCGCGCGCTGGTTCAGACCGGTTCCTGTTACCCCGCCTTCCCTTCACAGACATGTAAATACAGATCTGGCCTGCCGCCAGCATTAGTCACCTTTTTGTCTTGAGAAAGAGGGGTGGAGGGAAAGATAGAGAGGGAGGGAGGGAGGGAGGGAGAGGGAGATACTGACAGAGAAAGAGAGAGCGACAGAGACGAGGACTGAGAGAGAGAGAGAGAGAGAGTAGAGAGAGAGAGAGAGAGAGAGAGAGGCGTGAGATGTTGTCAACATGGTCTACAATGAAACTGCACATCCTCCCTAGTCTAGGAGGGATTAAGGGCTGTTCAGACCGACGCCTCATATTTTTAAAAGTACAATTATGAAACTACTTT
>NC_036856.1:9265969-9275366 GCF_002910315.2 Salvelinus sp. IW2-2015 | reverse complement strand
TAGACCATGTTGACAACCTCTCACGCCTCTCTCTCTCTGCTCTGTTTTCTCTCTCTGTCCTGTCTCTCCCTTCCTCCCTGTCTCTTCTACTTGCGTTCTGGGCGCAATGAAACTGCACATCCTCCCTAGTCTAGGAGGGATTAAGGGCTGTTCAGACCGACGCCTCATATTTTTAAAAGTACAATTATGAAACTACTTTAGAGCAATTATAGCCAGTTTGACTAGTATTTCTTATTAAACAAAACATTAGTAAGTCTGGTTGTGTCTAGATTAGAGTATAACCATTTCAGTTCATTTTGTTTCATACTGTAATGTCCAAAACAAAGAAATGATTTTGTCTAGCTGTGAAAATGAATATGAGATGACCAATGAAAATAATTTGCTCTCCTAGAGTAGAACTCTCCTAGAATGCAAAAGTGCATATCGCCCCCTCTCCATGTTTCATGCATCGTTTGGTGTACACGATTCTCAGAATGCAGACTTCAAAAAGGTGTTTGCTGGACTTATAGGTAGGGCCTTCTAGTGATTGGACAAATTGCACAGTAGCTCCGATGACCTGTATGATGCACGTGACACCACAATTGGCTTCCAATTAAGAATTGCCAACTGTGCAAATGTTTACACTTCCCATGTGGTTATCACCTGACACTTTAGTTATGTCGGATGTTCCCTGGGGRTGAACTGAAACCATCAATCTTCCACTCAGACTATGTACAATTATAATGCATTATAAGACTTCGTAAACACGTCATAAACACGTTCATACCCCTAAAATGGCTTACAATCATTTCACAATGATCCTGTTTAAATCACATTTATTTTCAGTATTTTGTGAATGTTGGGGTTATTGATACTTTGGCCAACCTATCTAGATTCAGTGTTCAGATTGCAGTATAGTGATGATACCTGTTCCTATTTTCTGTGAAATTGATCATGTTCTACCCATGTTTACTAGTGTATTGATCCATAATCCTTTAAAGGGGGCAATCYACAGTTGAAACAATAACAAAGCATTTCCCCCCCCCCCACTGTTTTGGTAAAAAGCTGAGGGACGGGACTGGATGAAATAACCACTCTCAAATAGTGGGGGTAGGAGGTGGGTGGTAGTGGGGGTAGGGAGTGGGTGATGCTGTAGGTGGTGCATTGTACTACATCAACACACTGCCCTTGCAAATCTTTGGTCAAGACTAAAATAGTGCACCTCAGTTCCTCTGAGCTGGTCAAAAGAGTTTATCCCTGCTCAGGCGCTTTCATAAGTAGGATTTGTTGGAATGAGGCCAAGAGGTTATAGAGCATAAACTAGCTTCAAAATGGGGTTTATGCAGAGCTAACTAACATCCCCCCTCTCTCCTTTGCTAACACACTTAATACAAAACCGGTTCCAATCATACTGACTTTCAGGCTTAAAACACGACTGGTATCTTGTTTACTACATTCCTCTACTCTGGGAGGACTACTTCTGCAGCTGAACAACATGGCTGCAGCTTCTCAGGCACACAGACAGGGTTCAGCTGTGGAACGCCAAGAGCCCAAACGGTAGAGCAGGCCTGCAGGCAGCCAGGCCAGTGGAGTCCGACAACTGTTGTCATTGAGGGCCACTAATAATAACCACATTTGACGTCAGCAGTCGCATGTCAACACATTTAGCTGCGGCATGTCTCACTACTCATTCATTCTACTCACTATTCGGGTACACACGCCTGAGATTGCACTGCATGATCTAAACCTATGAAAGGGAATACATCCTTATCTTCAGTGGGGATTCGGAAGGTTGCCAGTGGGTTGGGGGGCTATTTAGCATAGCTACTTTGGTCTGGAACTTTCCTTCGAAAAAATGTTTGTTTGTTTTGCTGGACATCCCAGCAGATTGATGTAATGAACTGCAGACAAAGGCCCACGTCTTGTCGAAAACATCGAACTGTCTCTTTTACAGTTTAAATCAGCCCTTTAATGAAGCCAGAAAGACCAGGCCTTTGTTTCTATTTTCTCCCTGATCCGACCACCGACTGGCACCATACAGATCRCGCCGTCTCCTTTCCATCCTCTCAGCACTTTAGGTTATCGAGGCCACGGGCAAACCCTCTCCCTCCGTAGTGAAAACGCCACTGCCTCCAATAGGGCTGGCAAGCCTTGGGATAGGGAGTGAGCGTAACGTGTGTGTGACTTCTCAGAATGTGTGTGTGTGTGAGTAGGGTGAGAAGCCAGTCATAAAAGACTGCAGTGTCACACGGCTAAATAGTCGACATAGCTCCCTGTTTAGCTGTCTATAACCCCCTCCCTCCCTTCCACTATCCGTCTACAACTCCCATAGCTATGCAGTACATAGCTCTCATCACCACAGCCAATCAGGGAGGGCTGAGCAGAAAGGTACTTCTTGCTGAGTCAGACAAACCAGAAGAACTATATGTGCTTACTGACCTCTTCCTTAGAACAACCCAGATGCAGTGACACTGATGTGGCGCGTACTGTTTGTTCCCTGGTGTCTCTAGTAGACGTGCAGCTTGGCTCCACGACCACGTGCAGATCTAGGATCGGATAACCCCACTCCTATCCTGACCTTGGCCTTTCGGAGGTAAAAGGCAAAGCTGACCACAGATCAGTGCATAGGGGCAACAACATGCTTCACCAGTAGTTCACTCAATGATGTGTCTTTGCACGCTCGTTACGCTATATCTTGGGATGCGTGTCATCGATTTGCCATTAGAATCTACTGACTTAGTGTCAGAAGACGCACCCAAATCCCTGGTCACATTAGAGTTATTGTGAAACCAGCGGGCTGCACTTGACAGTAAGATAAATTGGATGGGGGTTACTGCCAAAAAAACGTTCCCCTAAAGTAAACTGACCGATCCAGCCCATCCACTGCCCCTGTCACTTCCTGTTCGGGAACACACAGTACGGTGAGGTTGTCTTTGTCGCCTTACAAATTGGACACAGGCCACGGACAGACAACACACACGACGTGCACGCTTCCCCATCCTATCTCCCACTCAGCACTTCCTCATATCTCCAGGGTTTTTCAACAAGTAGCCCAGATCTGCTGACTTTCCTAACACAGCAAGCAGTTAGCTGAGCTGCAACACCAAGGTCATTGGCTGATACTGGCAATTGGGGTGTTATGGTTAATTATTCATAGGAATCAGACTAGCAGGACAAAGGGCAAAATAAAGAAGTGGATGTCAGACTTTTTGTATTTTATAGATGATGATATCACAACCTTATAAATTATATATTTTTTTTACTTTCTGTATTTTATAGATGATGATATCACAACCTTATAAATTATTATTGAGAGGAGGAAACAATAATTGGAATATCAATTAAAGAGTATTTGAACAATTCAGCATGTGCTTGATTAAGAAGTGCCGTTTTTTAAACCATTTATATAACAGCTTGAGAGAGAAACATTGTGTCAGTTGAAATCAGTGAGTGTGTAAAAGATGCCCTGCATAAGAACTTTACCGTCACCCAACACGACCACATCTCCTCCAAATTTAGGCTGGGAGCGCCCTCTTGTGTCAACATATAGTAATAGCAGCCAGGAAAATAACCTTTCACTAAAATACTCAAAAGAAACATCATGGCATTCATATTTTAATAAGTTTAAAGACTGTACATTAAATGCAAAGGAGGCTGTCAAGTACAGATCATTTTTGATAAATTAACAAACATTTGTAATTAAGTAAAATCCCTGCAAAGTGAGGACTGTGTTACATTTATATAAAGCTTTCCTTCATGTCTGGTTCCACACTGGTAGTAATTCTGTGGCTTCCAGTCCTTTCCAGYCACAGTCCACAGTCCAGTAGCTGTGTACGTGCCATTGCTTCCCCTGGAACTCCAAACAACATTGTTCTCTGGGGTAACCACGGTGTTGTTGATCCACCAAATGATGTCCACCAGGTGTGTGTGTAAACCACTGAGGACACACACCAGCATAGGTGTGTGTGAAGCACCAGGGTCACTCCCGAATGAGGAGAGGATGAGTACAGATGGATCAGAAGGGTTCAAACCTGACAGGAGAAAGAAAGTCAACATGCATGAAGACTTTGGGCTGAAAAGGTGTGTTCGAACCAAACACTTGGAGAAATCTTAGAACTCGCTTGAGCAAATGTTATTGAAGTACAGACAATTGTGAGCTCCTTWGTGTGAGAATGTGTCAATAACAATTAGCCTTCAAATACACATTGCAGCAAAAGGTATTCAAATTCCAGCTTACCTTCTACAAAGAGCTGGATGCCCCTACTAAACACCACATCCTTTTGAGAGGGCTTCCCCCCATGTACACACCTGYGGAAAAACATGACTATCATTATCATCAGAACACTGCAAGAATGCAGATAGAATGAAGTGCAATCTGCATTGAAAGTTYAGCTGAAAGTTACCCCAGTAGTAGTAAAGTGAAACATAGTCCTGCTCTGTTCATTCTGGCTGAGTGGTTTGTTTCAGTTGGTGCTCTGGAGAGGAGAAAAGCCAACTGCCTGAGTCCCTTGAGGGTCTTGGTGTCTTGTRCTCCAGTATCATGCAGCTCTCTCCTCTCACACCAACGTGGTGTCAGAGCATTTCGTATGATTCCGTCTGTAAAACCGAGACACTCCATTTAGCATGACATGTTACGTTTCGTATTGGAATGTATTAAATCCATCATCCATTTCGTATCATATTAAGAATTAGAATTTATATGATATATTTCGAATTGTAATTTGTTCAAAATGTTACCAATTGCAATTAGAACAATATGTTACGAATTGGCAAAACATGTATGTTACAAATCCCCCCCCCATTTTTGTTTTTACAAGAATAGACTACCAATCGCTGTCCATGGTGCTGAAATTGTGAACTGTCTATGCACCTGCATGCCTATCGAATGAATCGATGATAGGCTTTCTGTGGTGCCAGGGCTTAATTTTGCTTTAGCTAATGGATAAGCGGTTATTGATAGGCCTATTTGGTCGTCATTTTATCATGTTAAGCCTAAAGTTTGACGAAGCTATACACGCTGTGGCAATGCTGCCATTTTTAGACTGCTGGCATTAATGTAATTAGCCTACTTGTTCAGTAATTAAGTTGAAATTCAAATATTGCACATTYTAAAATAAATGTTAGKTGCAACAGCATACTAATCAGCTACCAATATAAATYTTTTGAATATACAGCTGTKCTGTATAGCCTACCTGCATAACATGAGCCGTCCTCTCGCTCTCTCCCAGCTTGGATAGAAAGTTGTGTAAAAATAGTCTATTAATGCCAAATAATATAGTCAGTCCACCCTCAAAACACMAGCTTAATAGGGATTGTTTTATATGCAGTGTACTATTTATAACTACATACTGCATTTAGCTGCTATTTATAAACAAACAAAAATTATTCTTCCCTTTTTCT
Source organism: Salvelinus sp. IW2-2015 (assembly GCF_002910315.2). NCBI lineage: Eukaryota > Metazoa > Chordata > Actinopteri > Salmoniformes > Salmonidae > Salvelinus > Salvelinus sp. IW2-2015. The sequence goes on along the minus strand of NC_036856.1, from coordinate 9,269,987 downwards.
CCACAACTTCATAATATCCAATTAGGATCCTGTCTCATCGCTGCAACTCCCCAACAGGCTTGYGAGAGGCGAAGGTCGAGTCATGCATCCTCTGGAACATGACCTGCCAAACCGCGCTTCTTAACACCCACCTGCTTAGCKCGGAAGCCACACCGTTCAACTGACAACCYAAGTCAGCCTGCAGGCGCCCGGCCCGCCACAAGGCGTCACTAGAGSGRGATGAGCCAAGTAAAGCCCCCCCGGCCAAACCCTCCCCTAACCCGGACAACGCTTGGCCAATTGTGCACCGCCCTATGGGACTCCCGGTCACGGKCGGTTGTGACACAGCCTGGGATCGAACCAGGGCCTGTAGTGACCGTTGCGCCACCTGGGAGGCTTTATAAACTTTTGAAAATAAAAATGACATCAAATAGCCTAACAATGAGGGAAAAAATAGTCAGCTTGAGGACAARTATTTATTTATTGCTGAACTCTGGATAATAGCCTACACAAATGGCAATATTCAAGGTCAATTAAATCAAATCAAATTAAATCCAACTTGAGAGACTCCTCTCGTGTCCTGAAGTCCTCCTTTTCTGTGTGCAAATGTTTTCGCCATGGCCTGTAGGTCCAGGTTGTGGGCCCAACTATTTTCTATACTGACTATTGCCAACCCAGACAGTCTTTCCTAAGACATTGTGCATTATATATCCATTGAGCAGCACACAACTTAAACGTAGTCGTGAATGATGCATGCCAAGATATATCAGAGATAAGGGGCTGTTGATATTGCAACCGCACAACTCAGATGCCGGTTAACCAGTATGAACGAAATCGCGAACAGATTTTTTTGTTCAACCCCTTAKGAACTGTTGTCCGCTAAAGATGATCTGTTTGCATCRGCCAATCTATTGGCTGTCCGGTATGCAGAGGACCTGTCCCCAGAGCTTCCTATACAGTTAATTKATKTCTTTCTGTAATGTGTTGAGGCCAGCACTTATTACAGGAAAACTCCACCCAAAAACAATATTGTGGTATGTTTCATTCYTCAATCGTTGACATAACTTGATTGTTGACAAGCAAAACATGGACTTTCAAGATATGTAACTTTCAAAATACAAAAATCATCCCTATATGATGCATTTAGCTGGGGCTTAAGGTTAGGAGTTAGGTTAAWGGGTTAAGGGTTTAAGGTTAGGGGAAGGGTTAGCTAAAAGGGTTAAGGTTAGAGTTGGGGTTAGGTTTAGCTAATATGCTAAGTAGTTGCAAAGTAACTAAAAAGTAGTTAGTAGTTGCAAAGTTGCTATAATGCTAAAGTCGCCTGTGATGAGATTCGAACATGCAATCTTTGGGTTGCTAGACATTCAACAAAAAGCAGTTCTTCACCTCATATCTTTTATACAACATTTGAGCATTTAGCCCAATCGTTCTAAGAACCGTCAGCTCATCACTAATTAGGAGAACGTCAATAAATGATAGATTCCTATTTCCATCTTCTCGAAAGGTAACGTTAATAGCTAGACTCTCAGAACTAAGTTATTATAGAGGAAGGACACTGGTGCAGAGAGGAAATGTTGTGAAAAACTATCTGGGTGGAACATGAGTGTTTTCCCAAGGCACATGTTGCCCCCTTCTATATCAGGCTCAAAACAAGTAGATCAGTTATTCAGTTTGTAGGAGGATAGAAAAACAGGAAAGAACGGTTGGCACAAGTGCTTGTGTCTGAAACAGATGTACGACTTCTCCGGTTCTGCCCACGCTGGAGAATGGGGTGATTCTGACAGTGTCAATGATCTGTGGTAAACCACAATTCACTTTACATGATATGTTTCTGCCCTTCTCCCTTTCTGCCTACATTATAAATGTTAGTTAACCCAATATAAATAGTCCATGAAACCCCATAAAAGACACGCAGGAGATACAGCACTCTTAGAACATGACAACAACAAAACAACATCAACTTGAGTTTATTAGGAGCTGCTTTGGAAGACCAATACAGAGTAGCCTGTAGATACAGTACAGTGTTATCACATAGTACACCTCACATCCGTCTCTACAAATCAGTTGTTCTTTCAAATCCTTCTGTTAGTCCACAGAAATAAACAGCCACGTCATTCTCTTTAGATCCATGGATCAGTAACTGATGCTGGTGAAGTGGCCTGCTATCATTGGTCTGGACAGTGATCTTGTTGGGATGGAAGCCGTGGCCGTAGAGCACGTGAGAGGTGTTAGTCAGGCGGTAGCTGAGTACCAGTTCAGGCCTCTCTCCTTGACTCTGCTTGTACCAGCTCACAGTGGCCATGCTACAGTTAGTGGACAGAGTGCAGTCCAGAGTGGCATCCTCYCCCACTTTCACTGATAAGCTCTTCAGTGATACACCCAGGGACTCTCTCAAACGTACACCTGTAGAAAGTCACAGGAGGCAAATCATACAGGGCTACAGACAGTGGCCCGGTCCAGATACAACCCCTAATAACTAGTTCCTCAAGTCAATTCTGATTGGAAAATGCATTCCATTTCATAATGTCTTGCTATGCCTACTGAACTGTCACCGCAACAAAGTGTCACGGTTACTGAAGGATTGTACCAGTACAATTTTAACTGACAGTAAAGCATTTAAATGCATTGAGGAACACAACCGACAAAACACTCAATGAGGTTATATCAAATGTTTAATATCTTTAACCATTGTTATTGTAAAATGTACTTACCATTCAGTATGATTGACAAGCACAACATGATTCTCGTTGTCACTTTCATGGCCGGATGCAGTGRTCGATTCTGTGAGATGATGAAAAGGAAGCTTTCGATCCGGCTCCCTCGTAGACTCTGCTTGTGGTTTCTCTGTGGAGAAGTAGGCTGTGTTTGTTGGTCCAACTGAGTCTCACAGAGGAACTGCCTTCCAACACGTTGTGCACAAACTCATCAGACCATTTCAACCTCAGATGTGTCAGTCTGCAAAGGCAGCATTACCTTAACAGGCTGACCACTGCAAAATTAATTTAGGAATCTATGTTATTCAATTATTGCACCCACACTGCTCGCGCACGTCAACGAGCGTCTGCGTTGCCAAGGGCTAAAATAGAAGTCATTCCTATTTCTGACACAGATCGCGCTGCATGTCCTGCCTCTCCCATCTCCTCATTGGTTTATAGAAGCAGGTACCGACGTGCCATCTCCTCATTGGTTATACCCAAGTGGGTGATTGAAAGACGAACTGTGTTGCCGGTCGGTGTAGTAATACTATGAAAGTTTAGATGCCAATCACCGTATAAGTTCAAAGATGAAAAAACCTGGAAGGAGGAGAGATGACTAGAAATGATTCGGTTGACCATTTTATGTGTGTAACGTCCTGACCAGAGTTATTATGTGTTTTGCTTGTTTAGTGTTGGTCAGGACGTGAGCTGGGTGGGAATTCTATGTTGTGTGTCTAGTTTGTCTGTTTCTATGTCCAGCCTAATATGGTTCTCAATCAGAGGCAGATGGTAATCGTTGTCCCTGATTGAGAATCATATATAGGAGGCTTGTTTTGTGTTGGGATTTTGTGGGTGTTTGTTTCCTGTCTCTGTGATTGTCTGCACCAGATAGGTCTGTCTCGGTTTTTGCACATTTGTTATTTTGTATTGTTGTTTGTAGTGTTTCACTTGTTCTTTATTAAACATGTTTAACACTAGCCACGCTGCACTTTGGTCCTCTCCTTCACCCCTGGAAGAAAACCGTTACAATGTGTGGATTAATTGTCGGAGTAGAGGATCTTGTGCATTTCAGGTAAGATAAAAACTCAATGTTTATATCCCAGGACAAATTAGCTAGCAACAGCAAGCTAGCTAAATACGACAAATTAGCTAGCAAGTGCAAGCTAACTAGTTAAATTGCCACAAATGTTTAATGCTTTTCGACCTGTCCCCAAATTAACGTCATTGGTTCAGTTTGTTTTAATATTTTAACCTGCGTGTCGTGATTGTGTTTGGTGTAGGGGGACAACATCAATTTATGCACGATGGCGCAGCCGGTTTGGGTTCCGTGTTAGGCTCCCAAA
>NC_036856.1:9255969-9263469 GCF_002910315.2 Salvelinus sp. IW2-2015 | reverse complement strand
ACAAGGTCCTCTACTCTGACAATTAATCCACACATAAAACAGTAAACCGAATTCCTTTCTCGTCATCTCTCCTCAGGCTTCTTTTTTACTTCTTTGGACTTTATATGGCGGTTGGCAACCAACTTTACGGTGCATTACTATAACTGACTGGAGTGTGGACGTCAGTTCTTTCAATCACCCACGTGGGTATATGCTCCTAAAAACCAATGAGGACATGGGAGAGGCCGGACTTGCAATGCGTTGAGCGTCACAAATAGAACCTWTTTCTATTTTAGCGCCTGGCCATGCAGACCAGACACTCGCTGAGGCGCGTGAGCAGTATGGGTGCAATGATTGAATAACATTGTATGTGTACATTTATTTAGCTGTGGTCAGCATGTGACTGCGTTGGAGCTGTTACATCAGCAAGCAGCTCCCGGCGTTATACCTATTGTGGACATTGCCATTGGATGCGCTGAGTCTTATTAGTAATAATCCCATGCATTCTTGTTACAAGTTCAAACAATGTGTGTTCTAATCTACACCTTGTTCAGACTGATATTAATCCATATGATTTTGTTTAATGTTGTGTTTAGAGTACAACTTCAACTGTCTAACCAGTACTAGAATGGCKTTTCTATGGTCTATTTGCACAGCTCTCTGCGTGAGGTTCTGTCTCCAAGTTTCCAGTGGGTGGTTAAGTCCCTTCCATCGATGTAATCAAACGGATGTGGAATGCAATTTCAGAATTTAAGTAGATATTCTAAACAAAGTGTTTTGATAACTTTCAAGTGTAATAGTTCCATGTAGAATAAACCATCATTCACATAGTACTGTAGCAACTGTAGCACTGTAGCAAGTACTGTAGTGTTCACTAATATAACGTGTGCAATGTGCAATGTGCAAATATTACACTTGTCTAGTGGTGTAAAGTACTTACAGTTGAAGTTGTAAGTTTACATACACTTACATACACATTAAAACTTGTTTTTCAACCACTCCGCAAATTTCTTGTTAACAAACTATAGTTTTGGCAAGTCGGTTAGGACATATACTGTGTGCATGACACAAGTAATTTTTCCAACAATTGTTTACAGACAGATTATTTCACTGTATCACAATTCCAGTGGGTCAGAAGTTTACATACACTAAGTTGACTGTGCCTTTAAACAGCTTGGAAAATTCCAGAAAATTATGTAATGACTTTAGAAGCTTCTGAAAGGGTAATTGACATCATTTGAGTCAATTGGAGGTATACCTGTGGATGTATTTCAAGGCCTACCTTCAAACTCAGTGCCTCTTTGCTTGACATCTTGGGAAAATCTAAAGAAATCAGCCAAGACCTCCGAAAAATAATGGTAGACCTCCACAAGTCTGGTTCATCATTGGGAGCAATTTCCAAACGCCTGAAGGTACCACGTTCATCTGTACAAACAATAGTACGCAAGTATAAACACCATGGGACCACGCAGCCATTATACCGCTCAGGAAGGAAACGCGTTCTGTCTCCTAGAGATGAACATACTTTGGTGTGAAAAGTGCAAATCAATCCCAGAACAACAGCAAAGGACCTTGTGAAGATGCTGGAGGAAACAGGTACAAAAGTATCTATATCCACAGTCAAACGAGTCCTATATCGACATAACCTGAAAGGCCGCTCAGCAAGGTAGAGACCACTGCTCCAAAACCGCCATAAAAAAGCCAGACTACGGTTTGCAACTGCACATGGGGACAAAGATCGTACTTTTGGGAGAAATGTCCTCTGGTCTGATGAAACAAAAATATAACTGTTTGGCCTTAATGACCATCTTATGTTTGGAGGAAAAAGGAGGATGCTTGCAAGCCGAAGAACACCATCCCAACTGTGAAGCACGGGGGTGGCAGCATCATGTTGTGGGGGTGCTTTGCTGCAGGAGGGACAGGTGCACTTCACAAAATAGATGGCATCATGAGGGAGGACAATTATGTGGATATATTGAAGCAACATCTCAAGACATCAGTCAGGAAGTTAAAGCTTGGTCGCAAATGGGTCTTCCAAATGGACATTGACCCCAAGCATACTTCCAAAGTTGTGGCAAAATGGCTTAAGGCCAACAAAGTCAAGGTATTGGAGTGGCCATCACAAAGGCCTGACCTCAATCCTATAGAAAATGTGTGGGCAGAACTGAAAAAGCGTGTGCGAGCAAGGAGGCCTACAAACCTGACTCAGTTACACCAGCTCTGTCAGGAGGAATGGGCCAAAATTCACCCACCTTATTGTGGGAAGCTTGTGGAAGGCTACCCGGAACGTTTGACCCAAGTTAAACAATTTAAAGGCAATGATACCAAACGCTAATTGAGTGTATGTAAACTTCTGACCCAATGGGAATGTGATGAACACAATAAAAGCTGAAATAAATCATTCTCTCTACTATTATTCTGACATTTCACATTCTTAAAATAAAGTGGTGATCCTAACTGACCTAAAACAGGGCATTTTTACTAGGATTAAATGTCAGGAATTGTGAAAAACTGAGTTTAAATGTATTTGGCTAAGATGTACGTAAACTTCCGACTTCAACTGTAAGTAGTACTGTCAAGTATTTTTAACTTTAGTAGTTTTTGTAGGTATCTATACTTTACTATTTAAATTTGACAACGTTATACTTTTACTTCACTACATTCCTAATGAAAAGTATGTACATTTTACTCCATTCATTTTCCCTGACACCCAAAAGTACTCGTTATATTTGGAAAAAAATGGTCTAATTCACACACTTATCAAGAGAACATCCCTGGTCATCCCTACTGCGTCTGATCCGGCAGACTCACTAAACACATGCTTAGTTTGTAAATTATGTCTGAGGGTGAGAGCATGCGCCTGGCTATCAGTAAATAAAAATAACAAGAAAATGGTCCTGTCTGGTTTGTAAGGAATTTGAAATGATTTAGACTTTTACTTTTGATACCTATGTATATTTTAGCATTTACGTTTACTTTTGATAATTAAATATACTTCAAACCAAGTAATTTTAGACTTTTACTCAAGTAGAATTTTACTGGGTGACTTTCACTTTAGTCATTTTCTATTAAGGGATCTTTACTTTTACTCAAGTATGACAATAGGGTACATTTTCCACCACTGCACTTGTCTTTCATCTTTTGTTGTCATTCACAGCCGATACAGATACTGTACCTATCAACATGTTGTCTGGTGGTGCTGGGGCTACCTTGCCAAACATATCAGTCATCATACCTTGTGTCCCATATACCCCCGCCCCCTATTGATAGGACCACCAGCTTATTGTCTGTCTGTAAATTCTGTTTATTGTGGCAGCACTCTTTCACAGAGTCAAATTCCTGTGCATGCAAATGTATTTGCCGAATAATTGTGATTTGGATACTAAACACTTTTTCTTTTTAACCAAAACAGAYGCAGGGTGTCCGGTTTTGTTATTGTTTAAATTCTAGCTTTAACCATTTCGGGAAATTAAATATTGGTTTCCATGTCTGTGAAGTCCCCTTAGTTTTTCCCTCAAAGAACATGTGTCCTTCTGTACAAAAAAAAGTTGAATGATAGGAAGAGACGGAAAAATATATATTTTTTATATTTATTTTCTGTATTTAAATGAACTACAACTTTTAAGCCCTTATAAACCCTTTTTAATGCACAACATATGCTTTAGAAATCATTCAGAAGCAAAGGGTTTATGCCACATTTGGCAAAGCACCAGATATATAAGAACCTTCTATCACACTATGTACATGGAGTGTACAAAACATTAAAAACACCTGCTCTTTCCATGACATAGACTGACCAGGTGAATTCAGGTGAAAGCTATGATCCCTTTTTGATGGCACTTGTTAAATCCACTTCAATCAGTGTAGACGTAGACCAGGGGTGTCAAAGTCAAATGGACGGAGGGCCAAATAAAAAATTTAGCTACAAGCGAGGGCCGGACTGTTCGAATGTTCATTGAAAATTTTTTAAATGACGCATATAGTCTATGAACCTAATTGAACCTACTGAAAACCTAACAAATATATTCCAATATGATCAGATAAATAAAGCAATATTTTCTTATGGCTCTGTCAGTAATCTTTAATTTTCAACAGACACAAAAGACAAATTTCCTTTATATAAAAATCCCCATAACATGAACATTAAATGAAAGAAACCGGTATTCAAGGCACCATCAGTAGCCTATATTTCTATTTTAGCAAAAGTGGGCTAAATTTACTTCAAAGAAAAAAACAATAATAGCAATTTTCTATCATCCACTCAACTGAAATATTTTTAAAATATAATTGGATTGAAATACAATAAAATAAAGTGCAAAAATCTATTAATCAAAAACAACACTTTGTTTAAGGAGAAGTAACATGCAGTGAAAACAATATTAAACTTTAACTTTTAAACTTGAACTGAGTAAAAACTCTAAATATGTGATTGCACAGTAATGTTCACTTGTTTGAGGTTGAGGGTGATACTTGGTGGTGTCCCATCTTTTCACAAGTTCATCAATGTTCGGGGTAAGGCTCTGAGCTGAGGAAATCCTCAGAATTGAGTGGAGGTGTTCAGCAGTAAGTCGACTTCTGTGTGATGTTTTTGTTCAGTTCATCAAAGAAAACAGTTGTTCACACAGGTATGTGCTGCCAAACATAGACAACGTTTGAGCAGCCTGGATGCGCAGCTGGGGCATTGTGTCGGGAGGAAACGGGCGAACTCCGCAGCACCCACTGCCGCATATTTTGCCCTCAGTGCATCATTGCATTGGAGGTCAATCAACTCCATTTGGGAGTTTGGTGGTGAGCTTTCCACGTCAACAGCAAATGGGTACCGAGCAGTTCCAACCTGCTTTTTTGTGCTTCAAAGTCAGCAAATCGGCGTCGAAAGTCAGCGGCAAGCATACCTATTTTATCAGCCAACTGTGCGCTCGGGAACGCACTGGTAGAGAGCTTCTCTTTCATGGTCTGGCAGCTGGGAAAGTGGCTCAAATTTTCTTTCCGCATCTGCGTCTCCCACAGAGTCAGTTTGGTTTTAAATGCCTTCACTGTACTGTACATATCAGAGATGACATGATCCCGACCCTGCAGCTGCAAGTTCATTGCATTCAGATGACTCGTAATGTCAACACAGAAAGCCATTTCACACAGAAACATTTCGTCTCGGAGTTGTGTTGTGTCTTTCCTCTTTGCTGTCCAAGAACAGACAAATTTCCTCACGAAGCTCGAAACATCTTGAAGCACCTTTCCCTGGCTTAGCCATCGCACCTCTGTGTGATAAGGCAAATCACCATGCTCCGTTTCTAACTCGTCAGAAATGCCTTGAACTGGCGTGATTCAAACCTTTGGCTGATAAAGTTAACTGTGGCGTGATGATGCTCATTACATGCTCCATTTTCAAGCTTTACGCACAACGCTTCCTGGTGTAATGATACAATGATAAGCTGTCAGCTCACTGTCGCGTTTTCCTCTTGCATCTTTTCCCGTATCTTCGCCACCAGTCCGCTCCTGTGTCCACACATCGCAGGTGCTCCGTCGGTTGTCAAACCCACGAGTTTTTCCAAGGCAGCTCCATCTCATTTACACATCTTGACACCTCTTCATACAAATCATGCCCGTAGTTGTGCCATGCATAGGACGTAAAGCCAAAAACTCCTCTGTCACGCTTAGGCTGGAGTCCACTCGCGGATGAAATTGACAACTGGGCAATGTCAGAAATGTCGGTGCTCTCATCCACAGCCAAGGAATATGCAATGAAATCTTTTCCCTTTTTCACAAGCTGCTCTTTTAGATTGATGGACAACTGGTCTACTCTCTCGGCAATGGTGTTTTCTGCTCAGACTCACATTTAAAAAGAGTTGCCTTTTTTCTGGGCAAACTTCGTACAAACTTTAATCATGCAGTTTTTGATGAAATCCCCCTCCGTAAATGGCCGGGCTGATTTAGCGATCTCTTCTGCCAAAATAAACTGGCCTTGACAGCAGCCTGGCCTGTGATTTGGCTTTTTTGAACAGAGCCTGTCGAGATTTGAGGCCTCGTTTAATTCCTCTGCCTTTGTAGCCTTTGTTCCATGTCCATATTCTTGTTTTTGTCCGCGTGTTTCGTTTCATAATGTCGTCTCAGATTATACTCTTTCAGTCCGCCACACTTTCTCCACACAGAAGACACACAGGTTTTCCAGCTACCTCCGTGAACATATACTCCGACTCCCACCTTGTTTGAAACCCCCGGTTCTCAGTGTCCACCTTCCGTTTTGCCATTTTTGATGGGTATCTGAAAGTTAATTTTACTGTGATGCTGACGACTGCTGTGCCAATAAATATTGAAATGAAGCAGCCTACTGCTCGGTGCGTCACCGTTGCATTGTGGGAATGTAGTATTGGTGCGTGTAAAAGATCTGCGGGCTGCCGGCTTGCTGCGGTCTGCGGGCCGGTTCTAATAATAAATCAAGATCATCCCAGGGGCCGTAAAAACCTTCTCGCGGGCCGGATGTGGCCCGCGGGCCTTGACTCTGACATATGTGGTGTAGACGATGGGAAGGATTTTAAGCCTTGAGACAATTGAGCCATGGATTGTCTGTGTGCCATTCAGAGTGTGAATGGGCAAGACAAAAGATTTAAGTGCCTTTGAACATGGTATGGTAGTAGGTGCCAGGTGCACCGGTTTGAGTGTGTCAAGAACTGCAACGCTGCTGGGTTTTTCATGCTCAACAGTTTCCTGTGTGTATCAAGACTGTTCCACCACCCAAAGGTTATCCAGCCAACTTGACATAACTGTGGAAAGCATTGGAGTGACAATGGGCCAGCACCCCTGTGGAACACTTTTGACACCTTTGTAGAGTCCATGCCCTGACGAATTGAGATGTTCTGAGGGCAAAAGGGGGTGCAACTCAAAATTAGGAAGGTGCTCCAAATGTTTTGTATACTCACGTGTAGAATTACATTATTTTGTTTTGTCAAGCATTTATGTAGGGCCTTTATACATTGGAGTTTATCATATCCACCAGAATGGAATGTAAGGAAAGTCCTCCCTGAATACTATAATATGGGACAAATGTTTTTCTGTAGTGAAGAAAAGAACAACACCAGAAACCATATTGGAAGTGTAACCTTAGTATGGCAGTGTGGTGCAAGGATAAAACCAGATAATAACCTCTCCCTCCTTTGTCTTGATCACGTTGAGGGAGAGGTTGGCATCCTGGCACCACACTTCCAGGTCTCTGACCTCCTCCCTATAGACATTTACATTACATTTAAGTCATTTAGCAGACGCTCTTATCCGAGCGACTTACAAATTGGTGCATTCACCTTATGATATCCAGTGGAACAACCACTTTACAATAGTGCATCCAACTCTTTAAGGGGAGGGGGGGGGTTAGGAGGATTACTTTATCCTATCCTAGGTATTCCTTAAAGAGGTGGGGTTTCAGGTGTCTCCGGAAGGTGGTGATTGACTCCGCTGACCTGGCGTCGTGAGGGAGTTTGTTCCACCATTGGGGTGCCAGAGCAGCGAACAGTTTTGACTGGGCCTGAGCGG
>NC_036856.1:9243960-9255944 GCF_002910315.2 Salvelinus sp. IW2-2015 | reverse complement strand
TTTCCTGCTCAGACTTCACATTTAAAAAGAGTTGCCTTTTTTCTGGGCAAACTTCGTCACAAACTTTAATCATGCAGTTTTTGATGAAATCCCCCTCCGTAAATGGCCGGGCTGATTTAGCGATCCTCTCTGCCAAAATAAAACTGGCCTTGACAGCAGCCTGGCCTTGTGATTTGGCTTTTTTGAACAGAGCCTGTCGAGATTTGAGGCCTCGTTTATTCCTCTGCCTTTTGTAGCCTTTGTTCCATGTCCATATTCTTGTTTTTGTCCGGTGTTTCGTTTCATAATGTCGTCTCAGATTATACTCTTTCAGTACCGCCACACTTTCTCCACACAGAAGACACACAGGTTTTCCAGCTACCTCCGTGAACATATACTCCGACTCCCACCTTGTTTGAAACCCCGGTTCTCAGTGTCCACCTTCCGTTTTGCCATTTTTGATGGGTATCTGAAAGTTAATTTTACTGTGATGCTGACGACTGCTGTGCCAATAAAATATTGAAATGAAGCAGCCTACTGCTCGGTGCGTCACCGTTGCATTGTGGGAAATGTAGTATTGGTGCGTGTAAAAGATCTGCGGGCTGCCGGCTTGCTGCGGTCTGCGGGCCGGTTCTAATAATAAATCAAGATCATCCCAGGGGCCGAAAAAACCTTCTCGCGGGCCGGATGTGGCCCGCGGGCCTTGACTCTGACATATGTGGTGTAGACGATGGGAAGGATTTTTAAGCCTTGAGACAATTGAGCCATGGATTGTCTGTGTGCCATTCAGAGTGTGAATGGGCAAGACAAAAGATTTAAGTGCCTTTGAACATGGTAGTAGTAGGTGCCAGGTGCACCGGTTTGAGTGTGTCAAGAACTGCAACGCTGCTGGGTTTTTCATGCTCAACAGTTTCCTGTGTGTATCAAGACTGTTCCACCACCCAAAGGTTATCCAGCCAACTTGACATAACTGTGGAAAGCATTGGAGTGACAATGGCCAGCACCCCTGTGGAACACTTTTGACACCTTTGTAGAGTCCATGCCCTGACGAATTGAGATGTTCTGAGGGCAAAAGGGGGTGCAACTCAAAATTAGGAAGGTGCTCCAAATGTTTTGTATACTCACGTGTAGAATTACATTATTTTGTTTTGTCAAGCATTTATGTAGGGCCTTTATACATTGGAGTTTATCATATCCACCAGATGGAATGTAAGGAAAGTCCTCCCTGAATACTATAATATGGGACTAAAATGTTTTTCTGTAGTGAAGAAGAAGAACAACACCAGAAACCATATTGGAAGTGTAACCTTAGTATGGCAGTGTGGTGCAAGGATAAAACCAGATAATAACTCTCCCTCCTTTGTCTTGATCACGTTGAGGGAGAGGTTGGCATCCTGGCACCACACTTCCAGGTCTCTGACCTCCTCCCTATAGACATTTACATTACATTTAAGTCATTTAGCAGACGCTCTTATCCAGAGCGACTTACAAATGGGTGCATTCACCTTATGATATCCAGTGGAACAACCACTTTACAATAAGTGCATCCAACTCTTTAAGGGGGAGGGGGGGGTTAGGAGGATTACTTTATCCTATCCTAGGTATTCCTTAAAGAGGTGGGGTTTCAGGTGTCTCCGGAAGGTGGTGATTGACTCCGCTGACCTGGCGTCGTGAGGGAGTTTTGTTCCACCATTGGGGTGCCAGAGCAGCGAACAGTTTTGACTGGGCCTGAGCGGGAACTGTACTTCCTCAGAGGTAGGGAGGCGAGCAGGCCAGAGGTGGATGAACGCAGTGCCCTTGTTTGGGTGTAGGGCCTGATCAGAGCCTGAAGGTACGGAGGTGCCGTTCCCCTCACAGCTCCGTAGGCAAGCACCATGGTCTGTGTAGCGGATGCGAGCTTCAACTGGAAGCCAGTGAGAGAGCGGAGGAGCGGGGTGACACGTGAGAGAACTTGGGAAGGTTGAACACCAGACGGGCTGCGGCGTTCTGGATGAAGTTGTAGGGGTTTAATGGCACAGGCAGGGGAGCCCAGCCAACAGCGAGTTGCAGTAATCCAGACGGAGATGACAAGTGCCTGATTAGGACCTGCGCCGCTTCCTGTGTGAGGCAGGGTCGTACTCTGCGAATGTTGTAGAGCATGAACCTACAGGAACGGGTCACCGCCTTGACGTGAGTTGAGAACGACAGGAGTGTTGTCCAGATCACGCCAAGGTTCTTAGCGCTCTGGAGGAGGACACAATGGAGTTGTCAACCGTGATGGCGAGATAATGGAACGGGCAGTCCTTCCCCGGGAGGAAGAGCAGCTCGTCTTGCCGAGGTTCAGCTTGAGGTGGTGATCCGTCATCCACACACTGATATGTCTGCCAGACATGCAAGAGATGCGATTCGCCACCCTGGTTATCAGAGGGGAAAAGGAGAAGATTAATTGTGTGTCGTCTGCAAGCAATGAAGGAGAGGCCATGTGAGGATATGACAGAGCCAAGTGACTTGGTGTATAGCGAGAATAGGAGAGGGCTAGAACAGAGCCCTGGGGGACACAAGTGGTGAGAGCACGTGGTGCGGGAGAAAGATTCTCGCCACGCCACCTGCTAGGAGCGACCTGTCAGGTATAGGACGCAATCCAAGCGTGGGCCGCGCCGGAGATGCCCAGCTCGGAGAGGGTGGAGAGGAGGATCTGATGGTTCACAGTATCAAAGGCAGCCGATAGGTCTAGAAGGATAAGAGAGCAGAGGAGAGAGAGTTAGCTTTAGCAGTGCGGAGCGCCTCCGTGACACAGAGAAGAGCAGTTCAGTTGAATGACTAAGTCTTGAAACCTAACTGATTTGGATCAAGAAGGTCATTCTGAGAGAGATAGCAGGAGAGCTGGCCAAGGACGGCACGTTCAAGAGTTTTGGAGAGAAAAAGAAGAGAAGGGATACTGGTCTGTAGTTGTTGACATCGGAGGGATCGAGTGTAGTTTTTTTCAGAAGGGGTGCAACTCTCGCTCTCTTGAAGAACGGAAGGGACGTAGCCAGCGGTCAAGGATGAGTTGATGAGCGAGGTGAGGTAAGGGAGAAGGTCTCCGGAAATGGTCTGGAGAAGAGAGAGGGGATAGGGTCAAGCGGGCAGGTTGTTGGGCGGCCGGCGTCACAAGACGCGGAATTTCATCTGGAGAGAGAGGGGAGAAAGAGGTCAAGCACAGGGTAGGGCAGTGTGAGCAGAACCAGCGGTGTCGTTTGACTTAGCAAACGAGGATCGGATGTCGTCGACCTTCTTTTCAAAATGTTTGACGAAGTCATCCGCACAGAGAGGGAGGAGGGGGGAGGAGGGGGAGGAGGATTCAGGAGGGAGGAGAAGGTGGCAAAGAGCTTCCTAGGGTTAGAGGCAGATGCTTGGAATTTAGAGTGGTAGAAAGTGGCTTTAGCAGCAGAGACAGAAGAGGAGAATGTAGAGAGGAGGGAGTGAAAGGATGCCAGGTCCGCAGGGAGGCGAGTTTTCCTCCATTTCCGCTCGGCTGCCCGGAGCCCTATAGGCTGTCTCATCGTTGTCGGTGATCACACTGTTGTGTCGTCAGGAAACTTAATGATGGTGCTGGAGTCGTGCTTGGCCATGCAGGCATGGGTGAACAGGAAGTACATGAGGGGACTGAGCACGCACCCCCGAGGGGCCCCCGTGTTGAGGATCAGTGTGGCAGATGTGTTGTTACCTACCCTTACCACCTGGAGGCAGCCCGTCAGAAAGTCCAGGATCCAGTTGCAGAGGGAGGTATTTAGTCCCAGGGTCCTTAGCTTAGTGAGGGCACTATGGTGTTGAACGCTGAGCTGTAGTCAATGAATAGCATTCTCATGTAGGTGGTCCTTTGGTCTAGGTGGGAAAGGTCAGTGTGGAGTGCAATAGAGATTGCATCATCTGTGCATCTGTTGGGGCGGTATGCAAATTGGAGTGAGTCTAGGGTTTCTGGGATAATGATGGTGATGTGAGCCATGACCAGACATTCAAAGCACTTCATGTCTACAAACGTGAGTGCAACGGGTCGATAGTCATTTAGGCAGGTTACCTTGGTGTTCTTGGGCACAGGGATTATGGTGGTCTGCTTGAAACATGTTGGTATTACAGACTCTGTCAGGGACAGGTTGAATATGTCAGTGAAGACACTTCTAGTTGACCAGCGCATGCTTGGAGTACACGTCCTGGTAATCCGTCTGGCCCTGCGGCCTTGTAAATGTTGACGTGTTTGAAGGTCTTACTCACGTCGGCTACGGAGAGCGTGATCAAATTGTCGTCCGGAACAACTGATGCTCTTATGCATGCTTCAGTGTTGCTTGCCTCGAAGCAAGTATAGAAGTAATTTAGCTTGTCTGGTAGGCTCGTGTCACTTGGCAGCTCACGGTTGTGCTTCCCTTTGTAGCCCGTAATAGTTTGCAAGCCCTGCCACATCCGACGAGCGTCAGAGCCGGTGTAGTACGATTCAATCTTAGTCCTGTATTGACGCTTTGCCTGTTTGATGGTTCATCGGAGGGCATAGCGGGATTTCAAATAAGCGTCCGGGTTAGAGTCCCGATCCTTGAAAGCGGCAGCTCTACCCTTTAGCTCAGTGCAGATGTTGCCTGTAATCCATGGCCTCTGGTTGGGGTATGTAGGTACGGTCACTGTGGGGAAGACGTCATCAATGCACTTATTGATGAAGTCAGTGACTGATGTGGTGTACTCCTCAATGCCATCAGAAGAATCCCAGAACATATTCCAGTCTGTACTAGCAAAACAGTCCTGTAGCTTAGCATCCGCGTCATCTGACCAATTCAGTATTGAGTGAGTCACTGGTACTTCCTGCTTAAGTTTTTGCTTGTAAGCAGGACTCAGGAGTATAGCTTATGGTCAGATTTGCCAAATGGAGGGTGAGGGAGAGCTTTGTACATGTCTCTGTGTGTGGAGTAAAGGCGGTCTAGAGTTTGTTTCCCCCTCTGGTTGTACATGTAACATGGTGGTAGAAATGAGGTAAAACGGATTTAAGTTTGCCTGCATTAAAGTCCCCGGCCACTAGGAGCACGGCTTCTGGATGAGCATTTTCTTGTTTGCTTATGGCCTTATACAGCTCGTTGAGTGCGGTCTTAGTGCCAGCATCGGTTTGTGGTGATAAATAGACAGCTACAAAAAGTATAGATGAAGACCCTTGGTAAATAGTGTGGTCTACATCTTATCATGAGATACTCTATCTCAGGCAAGCAAAACCTTGAGACTTCCTTAATATTAGTGCTTTACAAATAGACACAGACCGCCACCCCCTGTCTTACAGCTCTTCCAATGCAGCGTAAACCCCACCAGCTGTATGTTATCCATGTTATCGTTCAGCCACGACTTGGTGAAACATAAGATATTACYGTTATACATTTGGGCCTTGTCGGGTGTCTGAAGTAAATCCTTCGCATACGACTCTTTTAAAAATCTTTGTCCAGTACAAGGTGTGTAATCACTGTCCTGATATCCAGAAGCTATTTTCAGTCATAATAGACGGTGGCAGAAACATTATGTACAAAATAAGTTACAAATGACATGAAAAAACACACAATAGCACAATTGGTTAGGAGCCCGTAAAACGGCAGCCATCTCCTTCAGCGCCATCTAATCAATCACATTACCACAGCTCAGGATAAGACCCAGATGCAGACAGTTCGAAATAAAAGTTCATTTACAAAACAGGTGGCAGGCACAGAGCCAGGGCAGTCAGAATGGTAAAAAAAAACMAGTAAACAGGGACTAGAGCGAAAACAGGCGTTACACAAGGGTGTCCGCTGCCACCATATCTATTCGTTATGGCCATCGAAATGCTAGCTATTAAAATCAGATCCAATAACAATATTAGAGAATACGAAATCCAAGGCTTAAAAACAAAAGGTGTCCATGTATGACTCAAATGTTATATTAAGTCCGCAAGCTAGATCTCTGCAATGTCTCATTGAAGATCTAGATAACTTTTCTGTACTCTCTGTGTGTGCAATATTACGTATTGGATCTTWAAAAAATACAACTTTTACATTACCCTGCATTCTACCTATAAAATGGGCTGACGGTTAAGTAGACATACTTGGTATTCATATCACAAAAGATATAAATAAGCTCTCCACAATGAATTTCAATAGAAAACTTGTCAAAATAGACAAGATCCTGCAACCATGGAGAGGTAAATACATGTCTATTTATGGAAAAATTGCCCTGATTAACTCCTTAGTCATATCTCAGTTTACTCACTTATGGCGCTGCCTAATCCTGATGATTCGTTTTTCAAATCATATGAGCAAAGAATATTTCGCTTTATCTGGAACGCTAAACCAGACAAAATAAAGCGTGCCTATCTATATAATTGTCACGCCCTGGCCTTAGTATTCTTTGTTTTCTTTATTATTTTAGTTAGGTCAGGTTGTATGGTTTAGGGGGTTAAGTAGAGTAGATGGGTTTGTGTTTAGTGTAGGTGTCTAGCTGTGTCTATGGTTGCCTGAATGGTTCTCAATCAGAGACAGATGTCATTAATTGTCTCTGATTGGGAGCCATATTTAAGACAGCCATAGGCATTAGGTTAATGTGGGTAATTGTCTATGTTGTACGTTTGTAGCTTGTGTGTGCACTTACGTCTATAGCTTCACTTTTGTTTCAGTTTGTTAAAGTGTTCGTTGCGTGTTTTTCCCTTCTCAAATAAAAGAGAATGTATTTTGCACACGCTGCGCCTTGGTCCACTCTCTCTCAGCAAGACGATCGTGACAATAATGAATAGGGTGGGTTGAGAGTATTAAATATAAAAGCACTAAACCTCTCTATAAGCTTAATTTATTCAAAAGTTTTACTTGATCCCTAAATGGTTCTCAAGTAGATTACTAAGAAAAGCTCATCCATTGTTTAAAAATTGCCTTTTTGCCTTTGTTCAGATTGCCATGTCTCATTTTTGATTAATTGAAAATGATACTTTTTTCAAAGTATCTCTCTTTTTCAAATAAGCATTGCAGAGCTGGCTACAATTTCAATTTCATCCCCCTGAAAAGATAGAACAAATATTACAACAAATGGCTGAACACAAATGGGCTGGTTGATAAAATACCTGTATTTATGGGAAAGATGTTTGAAAAGGGTATTTTGTTCTTAAATTATATTGTAAATTGGAATGATTGAGTTATGTCTTTCATGGAGTTATCAGAATTGTATGGGAAGGTCTGCTTAATTCAAGAGTACAACCAATTGATTACAGCATTACCTGAAAAATGGAGGCAGGAGGAGGTAGGGAACTGGTCTGTCTGCCCGATATAAAGGATCAAAACAGCAGATAAACAGATAAAAATAGCATAAATAGGAAAGTATATCAGTTTCATTGAGGACCAGGATGTTGACAACTGTGCCATACAGATTGCAAAATAGTTGGAAAGAGATTTTTTGATGTACCGATTTCATGGTATGAGCTGATATTTAAAACGACGCAAGATTCAAGACTTCGTGCTTTTCAGTTAAAATTATTATATAGAATTCTTGCCACCAACAAAATGTTGAATATTTGGGGCATAAAATCATCGAAGCTCTGCAGATTTTGTTGTGAGGATCCAGAATCAAGCAAAACGCTTGGGGGAGACTTCTCTATATATTAGTCGTGCTAATATTACAGAATATGCACTCACAGAGCTACGCCACTCCCCTGTCTTACAGCTCGCTTCAAATCGCAGGTATAAACCCCACCAGCTTGTATTTTCATGTTATCTAACAAGTGTTTTCTACGCCCATCGCAACCTTGAAGATAGAATTACATAGAGTATTTTAATTTCCAGTTTCACAATACACAAATTGTTGCGCTCCTTGGTCCGCGCGCCTTGCTACACTGAAGTACAAATAGTCCTTCGCATACGACTCCTTTTAAAAATAGATCATTTGATTCCAGGTACACTAGGTTGTCGTATCACCTGATCACCTGAGAGATATCGCCCTCACAGCAAGAGCCCTCCATTTCTTACACAGCTAATCATAATAGAGCGCGTGGCACGAAACATTATGTCACAAAAATAGTTACAATGACATGAAAAAACACACAATAGAACAATTGGTTAGGATGCCCGTCAAAAAAGAGCCATCATCCTTCAGATCGCCACATCTATAATCAATCAGCATTACACTCGCTCTCAAGAATATGACCCAGATGACAAGACTCAGTTCGAAACTAAACAGTAGTCTTATTATACAAAAGGTGCAGGTCCAGAACAGTCAGCCAGGGGAGCAGTCAGAATGGATTAAAAAAAAACGAGTAATACAGGGACTGAGCGATAACGATGGAGAGTTACACCAGAGAGTGAACTGTCGCTGAGCCACCTATACTAATTCGTTAAGAGCAGCCATACAGAAATGACTAGCTATTAACTCAGTCCGCTAATAATAGTCAAGGTGATATAGAGAGAATCACGAAATCAGCAGGCCTTAGAAACAACAAAAGGTGTCCATGTATACTCTATATATTGATGATGATTTTAATGTCCGCACAGAATAGATCTCGCATGGAAGTGATCTATTGAGGAGATTCTAGATAATTTTCATGTATCACTCTGAATGTGTGAGCAACCTATTACGTATTGGATATCTTTCAAAAAATATTCAACTTTTACATTACTCTCTGCACTTTACCACCTTAGTTTAATAATGAGTGGCTGACGTTAAGTGAGATACAATTACTTGAGCATATTCATAACTCACCAAAAGCACTCATTAAATAGTTGTAGCGCTGTGCTAGATCCGACAATAGAAGGTTGGAGTATCAATATGAAACTTGCTTCATGAACGTAACAAGATCCTGCACGACGATGAGCAGGGGAGAGGTAAAAATAACACTGTCATCAATGTTATTATGGTAAAACTAATGTGCCACCTGATTAACTCCTTAGTCATATCTCAGTTTTACTCACTTCTAGATATGAGGCGCTGAGCACGCACATAATCCTATGTAATTAGTATTTCACAAAAGTCATAACTGAAGCAAAAAAGAGAATCACACTTTCGCTTTATCTGAACGGCCCAGCTAAAGCACCAGTACAAATAAAGCTGCTCGCTCGCCATAATACTACTATTAATTTAGTCACCGACCCTGGACCTTAGTATTTCTTTTGTGGTTTGTCTTTATTATATTTAGTTAGGTCAGGTTGTATGGTTTAGAGGGGTATAAGTAGAGTATGATGGGACTAATATGTTGATGTTTAGTGGTTGTTATCGGTTGTCCTAGCTGTGTCTATCCGTGGATGCTCTATGAGATGAGTTTTGGAATTGTCAGAGAGGACTCATGAAAAATGAATACATTTGAACTCTAGATCTCTGATTGGGAGGCCATATTCTTTAAGACAGTCCATCAGGCATTTTAGTGAAACGGGTGTTAAGTTGTTGTTATGTGAGTACGTTTGTATGCTTGTGTGTGTGTTGGATCTCATTTACGCGCTCTATATCTGTTCATCATTTGTTTCTGTTCAGCTTTCGTTCACAGTGTTACAGCTGTATCGTCTAGAGTCGTGTTTTTCCAGCTTCCTCAAATAAAAGAATGTACTTTGGTTGCATGAACAGATCGTGCATGCAGCTCACTAGGTTGCAAGCTCTCTCGTCTAGCCATAGACAATCGTGACAGATATGAGGCACTCACCACTAAGGGGACCCAAGAGCGGTGTGTATTCACCAGACAACAGGTACCCTACTCATCCCAGGAATGAAATTGTGGACAAATGGGAGGTAGATATATTAGATGGATAAGGGACCTTGGCATCAACCGGAGACATAATCGACTGCTCACACTTCGTGAAGCGGCTGGCGCGGCGACGAGCATGATAAGACCGAGATGGCGGCGAATATGAGGGAGGCTAAGCACCGGAAGCAATGGTCTGTAGAATTGTCCTGCGAAGCTCACTCACCCAAGATATATGGAAAGGTAGGGGTCAGAGGGGGCTAAAAACGGCGAGATAGTGGCGAAGTCACAAGGTAGGAATGACCTGCTGTCTTCTCTGGTATTAACCGGTTGGCAGTAGCACAGAGAGGTTGGAAGGTGACAGTGGCTATCGGCTGGTGTTACGCTGCTGAGAGCGAGCATGGTGTCTCCTGTGACGTGTCATAGCCCGGTGGCGGGTTTATTCACTCCCCGGCACTGGCAGGGCTAGACTTATTGAGAAGAATTGAGCCGGATGTGTCCATGAAGCCGTGTCCCAAGCACGAGGAATAGTGTCCTCACCCGTGTATGTTGGTTTCGTCCTCGCGGGGAAAGACGCAGGCATCATGGCATGGGGAACATCCTGAGCCATTTTACGCTGGATGGATGAATTCCCTCGTGTATAGCCTACATAGCCCGGTGCGTGGGGATTACTTACCAAACCTCCGGTCGTTAGCTACCTGGTTGGGCAGGGCGGCGAGAGCAGAGGACGGCATATACGGATCATAGGTCAAAGTATGCGGTCAGGCTCAGTGCTCTAAGGGAGACCAGCTTACGCCTGCACGGGTCGGTATTTCCGGCGCCACTCCCGCCAGCCCCAAGTAACCAAACCAGTGCTACACCATCGTCATATCAGGCGTTCCGCTAGTAAGACGCACTCTCGCCAATGGAGAACCCTGTTACCTGACACACGACACTAAGCACTAATGCTGTTGGCGTGTCTCTCAGCCATCTAAACAATCATTATAGGTAGCCTACAGAAAGGGATACAAACCAACGCACCAGAGAGATATGTGAGCTCCTATCACAGAGTCCTGTGCGTCCTGTTCGACACTTCGTCTCCCTGTCGGCGTAGCCCTGAGTATGTCGTGTCTTCTTCAAGCACCGCGAGTACCACCAGTTTGCTACAGAGCACCTTCACGACACTTTAGGGACTACATTGTTGTTGCTATCCTCAGGTATACAGTACAATGGACCTTCGGTTCGCTTATGTATTCCAGTCCTAGTCCCTGAGGTAGGGTAGCACGTGTATGAGCGGCAGCAGCTCATCTCCCAGTGTCCCGGTGGAGTAGCAGACACCCAGACAGGCCACCTACAGGTGCGCACACTTTCCATGTCACGGCCCACAGAGGTCTGCGTGTCCTTCAGCCGGCGCCATCTGAAGGCCTATCCATCTGCCCAGCGCCATCTGAGCCATCCTTCTGCCCAGCGCCATCTGAGCATCCTTCTGCCAGCGCCATCGAGCATCCGTCGCCCAGCGCATCTGAGAGCCATCCGTCTGCAGCGCCATCTGAGCCATCCGTCTGCCCAGCGCCATCTGAGCCATCCGTCTGCCACCATCTGACCATCCGTTGCCAGCGCCATCTGAGCCATCCGTCTGCCCAGCGCCATCTGAGCCATCCGTCTGCCCAGCGCCATCTGAGCTATCCGTCTGTCCCAGCCATTAGAGCCGCCCGTCTGTCCGAGCCGTCAGAGCCGTTCGTCAGTCAGGAGCCGCTAGAGCCGCCAGTCAGCCAGGATCCGCCAGAGCCGCAGTCAGCCAGGATCTGCCAGAGCCGCCAGTCAGCCAGGATCTGCCAGAGCCGCCAGTCAGCCAGGATCTGCCAGAGCCGCCAACCAGCCAGGATCTGCCAGAGCCGCCAACCAGCCAGGATCTGCCAGAGCCGCCACCAGCAGATCTGCCAGAGCGCCAACCAGCCAGGATCTGCCAGAACCGCAGTCAGCCAGGATCTGCCAGAGCCGCCAGTCGCCAGGGTCTGCCAGAGCAGCCAGATCGTCAGCACTCAGCATCGAGCCAGCCATGAGCAGCCAGATCCGTCAGCCAGCCATGAGCAGCCAGATCCGTCAGCCAGCCATGAGCAGCCAGATCCGTCAGCCAGCCATGAGCAGCAGATCCGTCAGCCAGCCATGAGCAGCCAGATCCGTCAGCCAGCCATGGCAGCCAGATCAGTCAGCCAGCCATGAGCAGCCAGATGTCAGCCAGCCATGAGCAGCCAGATCCGTCACCCAGCCATGGAGCTGCCGTCTCTCAGTCCGGAGCTGCCGTCTCTCAGTCCGGAGCTGCCGTCTCTCAGTCCGGCAGCTGCCTTCCCTCAGTCCGGAG